>NC_090226.1:11937500-12077500 GCF_024489055.1 Chanodichthys erythropterus | reverse complement strand
TTCCTTCTAGCCTGGATGCCAGCCGAACGGTCTGGACTCGATCCGTAGAGGAGTAATTATGCCCGAACAGAAACTGTTCGGACCAATCACATTTGTCAGGGCGATGATTGACAGATTATCACCAGAAACGTAATCAGCCACGTCATCAAAGAGCACTTGGGTTGAATTATGTTCATTACCTGTCTAGCGATGTATATTTATGCTGAAATATAATAAAATAAAGGTTTGTATTTTTAAAAACATCTATCGCGTATCGTTATGTGTAGTGAGTTGGCTCACATGATTCAAGTTCCGCACTTCAGAACTTCCGTTAAGAACTTCCGTTAACTTCCATTGTGGGACTTTCAGGGAGCGACGTTTCAGTGCCCAGGAAGGATTCTGCGATTGAGACATCCCTTAAAATGGCCGACTCCCTGGTCAGTGACCTGACTACTGAACTAGGGAGCTGATTGAGACACAGGGTTAGTTTACAACAATGACAGCTGTTGTCGAAGAACTGAGATGTGTAGATTCCACCATCGCGTCCGTTATAGAAGATATCGACAGCGCATTAATTGGCAAGTACTCCATGTATACTTATTCTTTTTACAACACCGGCAAAGATTGTTTACGCTCATCTTCTACTAGTTCCAGCATGTGTGCAGTTGAGTTCTGTTGACAACTATGCGTCGCTCAACATACATCACTTACTCTGTAGCTCTGATTGGTTGTAGGTCTATCCAATTGAGGTCTTTCCTGGATCGGTTGAAATACGCCCCCATAATCAAAGCCCAATGGATGGACATTTACCGCTAATCACAGAACCGGCTTTACTGATGAGACACGCATGACAATCGCATGCGATAAATCATGCAGCCCTATATCAGACTCATATTCGAACTAGAATTGAGTATGACCACGTCAGGCTAGCTTCCTTCCGCAAGCCATATGGAGATGCTGATTTCATTTTCCAGCAGGACTTGGCACCTGCCCACACTGCCAAAGGTACCAAAAGCTGGTTCAATGACCATGGTGTTACTGTGCTTGATTGGCCAGCAAACTCGCCTGACCTGAACCCCATAGAGAATCTATGAGAGGAAGATGAGAGACACCAGACCCAACAATGCAGATGACCTGAAGGCCGCTATCAAAGCAACCTGGGCTTCCATAACACCTGAGCAGTGCCACAGGCTGATCGCCTCCATGCCACGCCGCATTGATGCAGTAATTCATGCAAAAGGAGGCCAAATCAAGTGTTGAGCGCATAGAAATGAACATACTTTTCAGAAGCCTGACATTTCTGTTTAAAATATTATTTTTTTTATTGCTCTTATGAAGTATTCTAATTTATTGAGATAGTGAATTACTGGGTTCCCTTTCAGTCGGTCACGTTCGACGTACGTCAGTAGTGACCGACGAATTGGGATATCGCTTAGAGAGCCCTATCATCTTCGTGTAAACTAAAACAAGCCAATGGAATTGGCGTGCGATATTTGCATAATGCGCACCGCCCCCGACAGGTGTATATAAATAGGAAGCAGATGCAATCGCACTCTGTCTTTCGCTTCGGAGCCATTCACTGGTGTCCTGTTTTAGAAGACTCCTTTCTTCGTTTGTTTTATTCTAAAACATTGCCTCAGAAGAGGATTTACAGCGAGCTTTCAGTGCTGGTGAAAGGGCACGTTCAGCGAGGTCGCGAGTCTCCGAGGAGCTGAGCTATAAGCTCGAAAACTGCTGTTTTCACAGCAACACAAAGAGCGTGTGCGTGTGTAGCGATTTGGGCCGGTTCCTCGGTGTGTCAGGGAGTGGTGTACCTGACACATCGCGTCGCTCCCTGGGTGCTTCAGCACGAGTGAGTTGACTTCCCCTTCTAAAAGAGCTTTACAGACGAACCCTGACAGTATGTCATTTCGTCTGTGCGTTAATGGGTGCGGTCGTTCCCTGGTCCCTGCTGATGGGCACAATCGTTGCATCTCGTGTTTGGGCATTCTGCACGCTGAAGCAGCTTTTGTGGATGGTTCATGTTCCCATTGCGGGAACATGACTATCGCGATGCTGAGGTCGAGACTCTCCTTCCTGAAGTCTCAGGAAGCGGGGGTCCCCTCTCCTATGCCGCGTACGACCGTTTTTTCCGGCCCCGGGAACCGGAATGACGGTACGGCGCTGTATAGGAAGGGTGACCGGAGGATTACGGTCAGGGCTTCCCCGCCGAGCGGAAACGCTCCTCGGGCCCCTGCCGCCTCATCAGCACCGCAACCCATCGTGCCACCGTTGGTTTCCGCTGGGCCCTCTACGGACTGTCCAGCCGTTACCTTTGGTGTGCCGGCGGCGGATCAGATGTCGATCGCTGCATCGGAAGGTGAGCCTGAGTCCTCGGGGGAGGATTCGGACGCGCTGCCGCCCGGGACGGTAGCGTTGCCCGAGTCGGATCCCGAGCTTACGGCTGTGCTCTCCCGGGCCGCCTTGTGCGTCGGGCTTGAGTGGAACCCTCCACCCTGTCCCGGCCCATCTCGGTTGGACGATTGGTACTTGGCGGGGGGTCGCGCTGGTCAAATCCAGCGTCCCCCCAATGCCTTTCTTCCCGGAAGTACACGATGAGGTGACCAGGTCTTGGCAAGCTCCGCTTGGGGCTCGTACAGGGCCTGGTCCCTCGTCCGCCTTCACCTCCCTGGACGGCGGGCTAGCCAGGGGGTACGCGAAGATCCCGCCAGTCGAGCGGTCTGTTGCGACGCAGTTGTGTCCAACGGCCGCTGGCTGGCGCGGTGAGCCGCGTCTCCCGTCCCAGGCCTGTGAATTCTCAGCCGGTCTGACTGAGAAAGCTTACAGTGCCTGTGGGCAGGCTGCCTCTGCCCTGCACGCGGTGGCCCTTTTGCAGGTCTATCAGGCAAAAGCGCTGTCGCAGATGCCCCAGGAAGGTCCTGACCAACAGCTGCTTGGGGAGCTGCGCGCTGCCACTGACCTTGCCCTCCGGGCAACGAAAGTGACAGCGCGTTCTGTTGGCCAGGCGATGTCTACTCTGGTAGCCCAGCAACGCCACCTCTGGCTGACCTTGGCAGACATGAGGGAGACCGACAAACATCGGTTCCTGGATTCCCCCGTGTCTCCGGTCGGCCTTTTCGGCGACGCGGTGGAGAGCTGTGCCCAACAGTCCTCCGCTGCACAGAAGCAGGCTGAGGCTATCAGACATGTCATGCCACGGCGGTCCGCTGCTGCCTCCACCCAGCCGCCCGTGGCTCAGCCTCAGCCCGCTCGTCGCCGAGGGCGCCCGCCTGCGTCTTCCTCCGCCCCTGCTAAGTTGGCAAAGCAGCAGCCTACACCAGCCAAACAGCAGGGTGCCGGGCGCGGACGTGGTGCCCAGCCCGTCTCTGCCAGCCAGGTGGCAAGCGGTCGGGGAAAACTCGGCCCTGAGACGGGCGACCTGGAGCGGAAGGTTCCTGCCCTTTGGGAGAGTATTCCATCTGCTCTCCCACCCCCGGAGGAGGGCCGGGGGGGATTTTGTGGCGGCTGTCCATCTACCGCCGCTGGCTCTCCGGAGTCCAGCGGTACCCACTTTGCCACAAAAGGAGCAGTTTCCTCAAACTCCAGGTCACAACAGGGGGTGTCTGCCAGTGTGCCAGGCTCCGCCTCGCTGCTGTCAGCTCCCTCCCCATTCGCCAGCAGGTGGCAGTGTGATGGTGCAGACCGCGTCCCGTGCGCCGTCTCCCATGCACACTGCTGCCTCGCAGAGTCTGACCCCACTCCGGGCCGCCCCCAAGCCGTCCGGGTCGGGTCCCTCTCTGCCTTGCTGCCCCACCCCCGGTGCGTCTGTGGTGCCTTTGGTCCTGCTGGCTCAGTGTCTGGAAGCATGGAGCACGCTCCCCAGCCTGTCCAGTTGGCTCATTCGTACTATCAGACTCGGCTATGCGATTCAGTTCGCCCGGCGTCCCCCGGTCTTCAGGGCTGTCCACTTCACTCCGGTGTCGTTGGACAGTGCTCCTGTTCTCCGGGTGGAGATGGCTGTCCTCCTGGCGAAGGGCACAATCAAGCCGGTCCCTCCAGCCGATATGAAGTCGGGGTTTTACAGCCCCTACTTCATTTTACCGTAAAAGGGCGGTGGGCTACGGCCAATCCTGGACCGTCCCCAGGATTGGTTTGCAGCAATAGACCTGAAGGACGCATACTTTCATGTCTCGATTCTGCCTCGACACAGACCCTTCCTAGGTCGGTCTGCGTTCGAGGGTCGGGCATGTCAGTACAAAGTCCTACCCGACATGGTTGTAGCTCCCAACCGGTTGGGTCTTCAGGTCAACTGGGACAAGAGCAAACTCGCCCCCGGGTAGAGGATCTCTTGTTTCGGTCTCGAGCTAGACTCGGTCGCACGGACTGCGCGTCTCACCGAGGTGCGCGTCCAGTCGGTGTTGAACTGCCTGAGCTCGCTCAAGTGCAGGACAGCGGCTCCACTGAAAGATTTTCAGAGGCTCCTGGGGCATATGGCATCTGCAGCCGCGGTAACGCCGCTCGGATTGCTTCATATGAGACCGCTTCAACACTGGCTCCGCGGCTGGGTCCCGAGATGGGCGTGGCAGTGCGGCACGCTCCGTGTCCCCGTGACACCGAGCTGCCGTCGCACCCTTATCCGGTGGTTGGACCCTTCGTTCCTGTGGGCCGGAGTACCCCTCGAACGAGTGTCCAGGCACGCTGTGGTCTCCACAGATGTCTCTGCCACGGGATGGGGGGCCACGTACAACGGGCATGCAGTGACAGGTCTTTGGACGGGGCCTCAGCTGCATTGGCATACCAATTGCCTCGAGTTGCTAGCGGTTCGTCTTGCGCTGGCCCGCTTCAAGGAGCTGTTGTCAGGCAAGCACGTTCTAGTCCGCTCACTAAGCATTGCGGCCGTTGCGTACACCTACCGTCAAGGTGGTCTACGCTTCCGTCGCATGTTGCAACTCGCCCGCCATCTCTTGTTGTGGAGTCAGAAGGATCTGAGGTCCCTTCGGGCCACTCGTGTCTCAGGTGTGCTCAACCGTGCAGCCGACGAGCTGTCACGGCAGCATCTACTTGCGGGCGAGTGGCGGCTCCACCCCCAGGCGGTCCAGCTGATTTGGCAGCGTTTCGGCGAGGCCCAGGTAGTCCTGCTTGCCTCCCCGGAAACTGCCCTCCGCCAGTGGTTTTATTCCCTGACCGGCGGCACGCTCGGCACGGATGCCCTGGCACACAGCTGGCCCCCGGGTCTGCGCAAACATGCGTTTCCCCCAGTGAGCCTTCTCGCACAACTCATGTGCAAGGTCAGGGAGGACGGGGAGCAGGTTCTGTTAGTGGCTCCGTACTGGCCCACTCGGACCTGATTCTCAGACCTCATTCTCCTCGGGACAGCACCTCCCTGGCCGATTCCTCTGAGGAAGGACCCCCTGACTCAGAGACGGGGCACCCTGTGGCACCCGCGTCCCGATCTGTGGAACCTCCACGTGTGGTCCCTGGACGGGATGCGGAGGTTCTGAGTGATCTCCCGCAAGCGGTCGTAGACACCATCACTTCCGCTAGAGCTCCTTCCACTAGGAATCTCTACGCGCTGAAGTGGAACCTGTTCGTCGAATGGTGCGCCTCTCGCCGAGAGGACCCCCGATCATGTTCGGTCGGATCCGTGCTTTCCTTTCTGCAAGATGGGTTGGAGCGAAGGCTGTCTCCCTCCACCCTCAAGGTGTATGTTGCCGCCATTGCCGCACATCACCATGCAGTTGAGGGTAAGTCCCTGGGGAAACACGATCTGATCGTCAGATTCCTGAGGGGGGCCAGGAGACTGAATCCTCCTCGCCCTTCCTCCGTACCCTCTTGGGATTTGACCCTGGTTCTCACAGCTCTCCGGGGTCATCCCTTCGAACCTTTGCAATCAGTCGACCTGAAACTAATGTCTCTTAAGACGGTTCTTCTGGTTGCATTGGCTTCCCTGAAGAGGGTAGGGGATCTGCATGCATTTTCGGTCGACGAAACGTGCCTAGAATTCGGGCCCGGTGCTTCTCACGTCATCCTGAGACCCCGGCCTGGATACGTGCCCAAGGTTCCTACCACTCCCTTCAGAGATCAGGTAGTGAACCTGCAAGCGCTGCTCTCGGAGGAGGCAGACCCAGCCCTAGCTTTGCTCTGTCCCGTCCGCGCTCTGCGCGTTTACGTGGACAGAACGCGAAGCTTCAGGACCTCAGATCAGCTCTTCATCTGTTACGGAGGCCAGCAGAAGGGAAAGGCTGTCTCCAAGCAGAGGATGGCCCACTGGATAGTGGATGCCATCGCCTTGGCGTACGAATCCCAGGGCGTGCCTTGCCCGCTCGGGTTGAGAGCCCACTCCACCAGAGGGGTGGCCTCTTCCTGGGCGCTGGCTCATGGCGCCTCGCTGACAGATATCTGTAGAGCTGCGGGCTGGGCGACACCTAACACGTTCGCTAGGTTTTATAGCCTACGTGTAGAGCCGGTATCCTCGTGTGTACTCGCATCCACTAGTCGGTAGACGTGTTGTACCCACTCTAAGTGTCGGCTTGCAATGCCATTCCCGCCACTGGCCGGATACGTGCATACTTTCACTCCAGTCGTGTTCCCCGCTTGGTGAACCCTGTCGAGTTCCTCCGCCTCCCCCTTCGGCTCGGACATTGCGGAGTGTCTGATGCCAGGCCTACATCCGTCGCTGACGCTGTCTGTTGGCTGGGGCCCATATGTCGTGACCCCTCTACGTGAGCGGTCCCATATGTGTATTTTCCACGGTTTAAAACTCCCTACGGGCCGAGTCCGTGTCTTTCCCTTAGCAGAGCCAGCTCTGCTGTCACCTGTCAGATGAGTCTCCCCCTAACCAGGTGGAGCCATCCCAGGGACTCCATATGCGTACTGCCCCTCCGGGCCAGTCCATATGTGCATTCCCACGTAAACTCCTCCCCCATTGGGTAGGTAGTGGTTTCCGCAGCGTCCCTTACGGGTTCGCTTACCCAGTGTGTCTAGTTTACTTAGTGGGTAGTGGTTAGACAGCAGTAGACTCTCTCGGTGTAAGCTCGGCCCCTTCACCGCCAGCCGGTGCTATGGGCGGCTGAGCTTGTGCTGGGCACTGGAAGGGGTTTCGTAACTGTGGCGCTTTAGTTGGGATCCCAATTCGTCGGTCACTACTGACGTACGTCGAACGTGACCGACTGAAAGGGAACGTCTCGGTTACGTATGTAACCCTCGTTCCCTGAAGGAGGGAACGGAGACGTACGTCCCGTCGCCACAGTTTCTGTACCCTCGCTGTAGTGCGGACACCAGTTGTCTCCTCAGCGAAAAACAGAGTGCGATTGCATCTGCTTCCTATTTATATACACCTGTCGGGGGCGGTGCGCATTATGCAAATATCGCACGCCAATTCCATTGGCTTGTTTTAGTTTACACGAAGATGATAGGGCTCTCTAAGCGATATCCCAATTCGTCGGTCACTACTGACGTACGTCTCCGTTCCCTCCTTCAGGGAACGAGGGTTACATACGTAACCGAGACGTTTTTGTTAAATCCTCACAATTAAAAGAACCAAAGGCTTAAAGTACTTCAGTCTGTGTGCACTGAATTTAATTAATACACGAGTTCCACAATTTTACTGAAATAAATTAACTTTTCCACGACATTCTAATTTATTGAGATGCACCTGTATATATAATATATGTAATATATAATAAAATAGTAACAAGAAGAAATATCAGCAAACACAAGCTCCGACAAACGGCAACAGACTCCGACAGGGGTAACACACTGTTGGTGCGGTGTGAATTGGCCTTTCTAGAATGTTGAGAAAGGGCCAGATGTCTGCACGTGTCTCCACAGATCTCCCAAAAGCATTCGGCCAGTTTGTGCAACAGGTGGCTGAACTTTCCCTCCTCTCCCAGTGCTCCGGGATGGGGTGTTAGTACAGCACTATTAGTATCATCATACTTTTCCAAACTTGGTAATGAACATCTCCCTTACAGCTACCACCTGGCATGAGCTATCCTCTATAGAACAGCTATCTGAAGTATCCATGACTGAATAGAAACCTAATAGATGCATTATCAGCTGCCTGATGTGGGAGAAGAAAAACATTATAGTCAATATTTAATGTAATATTTAATGACAGTTAATTTAAGAGTTATGATTCTCTGGCAGGAGTTATAACTGTTTGTGTGAATAGAGCTTGTTAAATAAACCAAACAAAATAAATATTTCCAGTACTCTATACTAAATTATTACTGTGGATTGTATTGATTCACTGAACTGGAGAGGATCTTAACATGGACAGGAGAATTATGCTGGAGGTGGAGAGGTTGTTTAGAACACTTTAGCTGCAGGTAACATTAGTGTGATAACTTTGACATTGAGTTTTGAGATAAGGGCAAACACTAATGCATGGTACAAATTTCCAATTTTCTTAGTGCTTATAAGACTTGATTCTAACCTGATAACAGATTTTTACATCATATAAAACCAACTTCAAGAAATATCAGTATGAATTGTAACTGTGCAAGAAGTGAAGAACACAGTTCAGTGAGGGAAAAAATATTAATACATTATACATATACACCTTGAGGTTGCCAGATTTTTTACTTTTTTTTTTTGTCTCTTATGCTCACCAAGGCAGCATTTATTTGATCAAAAACATAGTAAAACAGTAATAATGTAAAACGGTATTACAATCTGTTTTCTATTTGTATATATAAGTAATTTATTTCTGTGATGGCAAAGCTGAATTTCCAGCATCATTTCCAGTATTCAGTGTCACATGATCCTTCAATCATTCTAATATAATGAATTGCTGCTCAAGAAACTTCCACCAATATTGGCACCAAGACAGTCATTTAAAAACTTTTACAAATAACAAATTAAAAGCTGTCCTGTCCACTTCTCGTGCATAAACATTTGGTCATGTTGGGAGTTCCAACTGATCCCAAAGTTTTTTCCCAGCAGCATGGCAGATGGTGGGACAGACCTCTGAATTTGCTGCCCCTCCATCTGTGAGGTCTTTGCAAGGGAGTCGATCAATTTTACGGAGACCTTCTGAACCTCTCCAGCAGCCTGTGGCAGCGTTTAAGCCTTACTTTATCTTTGGCCACAGAGAGGGAGAGACAAAGGGGGAAGGAGTCTGGACAGGGACAACCGATGCTATACATTTTTTGCTATACGCTTGGTGACATGGTGACTGCAGCAGGCAGTATGTCAGGAAAAATTAAAGGACTGGTATCTCAGGGCAGAACATATGTTCTATCTGAGGGGGCTCAGAGTCTATTCTCCCTTATCTCTCTGTGCACTTGGGGGACCTACAAATACTTTGGGCACCTGAGTTAGATGAAAATAATCAAACCACACATTACAACAATCCCAGAAAAAAAGGTACCAAAAGCTGTCACTATGGCAAAAGGTACAGAGATACTAATATGTGCACTTCTGGTACTAATATACATTTACATGTATTCATTTGGCAGACGCTTTTATCCAAAGTGAGGAATACTAGCAATTCATTGTGAAGAACTGTGAAAAAATACATGCAATATATACCTTTAACATACTAATATGCACCTTTTAGGGGTAAATATGATCCAGAAAGGGTCGTGCCCATGCAGTGACAGCTTTGAACCTTTTTTGCCTAATGAATTTTATCAAAATGTGTTGGATGTGATATTCTATGAAAGATGTTTGCTTATATCATATGCTCAGAAAATTGCTGCGTAAGGAAAGGAAATGACTTCCAGTGATATGTTTAGTTAAGGCATTGATCCTGACTATGAATAATTAACACATATTGCTGTAAGATGAGAGAGGCTAGTTCCTGTTCAACACAAGAGTTTAGGTTACCATCTCTTTCAGAGAAAGTCCTAAACACACTCTAACAGCTCTTTGTTCATACTAAGGCTGGCAAAAAAGCAATATGCAATGTGATATATTTTATGATAATAATTGCACATGAATAAAGGCATATGTGCCAAAAAACATTGCTAAAATGTCCACATAAGCTCATATCAATTTTCTATCTTTCTAGACTGATTTCCCCCTAAGGACTCAAATGCTATAATTAAAAAACTACCTTGAGACAAAGGTCAATTTCACATGAATTAACCGTAAAAGATGATTGTCATGATTGGCTAAATTGCTTACATATTAAAATGAGAGAGAGAGTGAGAGGTATTGGCCTATATACACCATCATATATAACCCTCACTACCCGCCAGCCATAATTAAAAATAGACAGATTAGTGTGTATATGAAATCACATATAATCCCATATGTCATAAAATTATAATTATGAAAGTTAGATTAGTAGATCTGGCTAGTGAAGGTCATAGTTAATAATAAAAGTTTAATAAAACCCAAATGACATTTCTTACATTCATATAAGCTCATTACATTCATATAAGCCCAGCAGGGTCCATCTACTTGACCAGTTGAATTTCAGAACCAATTAAAGACCTGATGAAATTGAAACTGGAGTTTTGTGGCTTTTAGTTAATGTGTATTAGCTTTGAAATGATCTACATGCCTAAAGTTGATTAAATTATACCAAAAAGCAGACATGTACTACTATTGGTTGGCGAGGTTTTATTTTTCTTTTTTTAAAGTATCTTATGCTTTCCAAGCCTGCATTTATTTTATCCAAAAAAAAAAAAAAAAAAAAAAAAATACAGTAAAAACTGTAATACTGTGAAATATTATTACGCTATAATATAACTGTTTACTATTTCAATGTATTTTAAATGTCATTAAAAGCCACATTTTATACATTCATTTTATATATTAATTATATATATATATATATATATATAAGTCTGTATGAAGTACAATAAAGTACAATAAAGAAGTCTGTATGACTAAAAAAAAGATATAAAGATTAAAAGATATATGATATATATAACTCATTGTGCTTCACTGAGCAAAGAAAGTTATAAAGGTTTCACAACAGGGTGCATTAAAGATTACATAATTTCTCAATGTTTGGTTGAACTTTTCCTTTAAGGTCTCTCTCTCTCTCTCTTTTTTTTTTTTTTTTTTTTACCAACATCTCAAATCTAGTGTCAGAATTACATGGTATATGTTCCAGTTGGTTGCAAGTTCTGAGTAAATTGTACTTTCCTTTAGAAATCAAATTAGATTTCATGTCTCAGTAGTCTCTCAGGTCAGAGTGCAATATTCCATCTCCCTTTCACCACAGAATTACAAATGTGTAACTCCACTGTGTAACCACCACGGAAAGTTTTACAGTTTTGTTCAAAACTACATTAGCTGTGGGGAGATAAGCTACACAACTGGCTTTGTTTAATCTAATGGGAGTACATCAGAGCACTCAATCTACAATCAGCACACTCACTGTTGCTTTTGGAGGCTGGCACCTGTGTCACTTATACCTCCTCTCAGCACGGATGGGGAGTTAATTAACTGCCTGTAGGACTCGGTCCTTTGACAGGCACGGAGTTGGACACATTCAGATCCTCAGGCGTTTACAGTGATGAATTAGCTCTGCCCCCCCCCCATCATCACTTTATCATTCGCCCATCCTAAGAAGCAACGGTAGTTATTGGAGAACTACTGCACCCTATCGCCAAAATCTCACATGACAGCGCAGAGCTCGTGTCATCAATACAGTACAGGTGAGATGAAACACAGTAGGTCTTTAAAAGACAGATGGGGAGTGTGGTAACTTCTGCCTCTGTTCACACACAGCATCTCACAGTGTATTCTCCGAGGCGACAAGTGAGCCAATAAATACATAAATAAATAAAGGCTTTTTACTGTATTATTGCTATTTTTGATCGTCATCATTGTTGAAAACAGTTGTGCTGCTTTATATTTTTGAAGAAACTGTGATATAATTTTTCAGTATTCCTTAATAATAACAGCATTTATTTGGAATATAAATCTTTTGTAATCTTATAAACATCTTTACTATCACTTTTTATCAACTTAATGTGTCCTTGCTGAATTATTTGCTGTATTTAACTTCATTGCTGCATTAATTTCTCTCAAAATTAGTGTAAATATAAAAAATATATAAAAATAAATATAAAATTAATGTAGTAGGATAAATAATATTTTTATTTATTCTATATTATTTTAAAAGAAAATAGTTTCATTAAACCCTTATCTCAAATGTGATGAACTGTGAGGATGGAGGTGCTATAGTCTTAGTTTGTCATGTGACCTGTATTCATGCAATTCACCTGTAATCCTGTATTTTGCAATTACTCCAGGGATTTTTGTTATTTCACAACTTGTTATCTAATGGATGAGGACAAAGGAGGTCTATGTGAAAATGCTGAATGAGATATTAACTGCTATACTGACCCACAGAACTCCCTCACGGACCTTTCATGAGGCATTGCTCTATTGCAAACTGTCCGTGACCTTGAACAACAATCAGTCAAGTGAGAGCAGAGACTCACTTAAACACACACACACACACACACACACACACACACACACACACACACACACACACACACACACACACTCACATACACTTAAGCCAATATCTAGACCTTCGAGGATCTGAAGGCCAAATAAACAGTCTGTCTCACACCTCTTAACTCTTAGTATCAGATAGTTTTGACATAGGTCAGAATTTATTGCTGCACACTTGCATAATACAAGCACACATTCCACTGAATAGTATAAATCTACTGTAAATGTAAAGATTTATCTGACTTTATTTGTTCAGCTCTGCTGATATTGCCCATTTTGATCAAGTAAATAAGATAAAAACTAAAATAAACTGTCATTCAATTCACTTGGAAATAAAGTGTATTGTATATCCAACACATTTTTTTTTTTAAATCAGCCTATTTACTTATGTAACTCATTTATTTTCTTTTATTCAATTCCCTACCCTATGGGACAATGTAGAATTTTCTAGTCAAAGTGGTTCTTGGTCAAAATAATCAGAAGAAATGTTCATCAGATGTACGTCTGGTTGTGCATGGCAACTAATAGAATGACTCGCTTCTACTATGCAAATATTGTATTATAACCACTGATGTCTCAAATGAAACTCTCATTCCACACTTCAAGCACATATTTACACAGACTAATAGCATTACAACGTGCATTGGGGAATCAAAGTATGTGTTTTTCATCTTTCAGGGGGTTTGTTATGTCGAAGAAGTTTTGTGGAAGCATGCTTTGCTGTTTTGCGGTCCATTAGCAGCTTCCAGTGAAGCATGCTGGTTTGACTGTTGTCGAAATTCCTCCTGTGGTGACAAGTTGAGTCGTTATTTAGACGGATCACACAGACACACACACCGTACACACACTGTCATGGTTGACAACAGAGCTACTGCTGAGCAGAAAAGACATTCTAGAGCTCCAACTGCCAAACTTTACTTCTTAAGACTTTTCTAAAGGCTCTTTCGTGCAAATGACAGTTATTATGCAAAGTACAGTCACTACAAAGAACAAGAAAACCAACATACTAGAGGAAATTGCACTAATTGTGAATCTAGTATCTCCCAAAGAAAAAAAAAAGTTCCATTAACTCTCTTTTAGAAATGTGTGTGACACAGTAGAGATGTAAAATATGGTAAGTGAACAAAAACATCAGGTCCTGATATATCAGGGATGGGTGTGTAAGCCGAGGAGTTAAGATCAAAGTAGCTTGGATACGAATGTCTGCCAGTGGATTCAAGTATATGACTACCTCCTGCTCTACCCAGCATGCATACTAATGAATTCCACACTCAGCCACTCCCTTTAATGGACACGCAAAGATCCCCTGTGAGAACCACAGGGTGGAGACAGATTGACTAGACATATATAATATAGAGGGTATGTTAGCACAAAAAAATCATCTTTATTGTCTCTATGCTTATGTTTAGAATGAAATACAAAAAATACAATTAGTATTTACTGTATATTATCTTAAAAATAAAATCAAAACTGATTATTTAGCAATTTTCGATCTAATTGTTTTTTAAAAAAAATGTGTCCTGGCAATTCAATCGGTTCAATTTCACTTTAATAAAAGTACTAAAAATTTTAATTCAAAAACAAATTTAAAAGAGAGAAAAGAAAGAGAATTTTTTTATGTATTTATGTATTATTTTATTTTAATTATTTATGTATTTATTTATTTTTTATAATTATTTATTTATAATTATTTATAATTATTTATATATATATATATATATATATATATATATATATATATATATATATATATATATATATATATATATGTATTATATAAATATATACTATGTATACACATATGTATGTGTAATTTTTTATATTATATATATATATATATATATATATATATATATAATATAAAAAATTATATACACAGTATCTCACAGAAGAGAGTACACCCCTCACATTTTTGTAAATATTTTATTATATCTTTTCATGTGACAACACTGAAGAAATGACACTTTGCTACAATGTAAAGTAGTGAGTGTACAGCTTGTATAACAGTGTAAATTTGCTGTCCCCTCAAAATAACGCAACACACAGCCATTAATGTCTAAACCACTGGCCACAAAAGTGAATACACCCCTAAGTGAAAATTTCCAAATTAGGCCCAATTAGCCATTTTCTCTCCCCGGTGTCATGTGACTCGTTAGTGTTACAAGGTCTCAGGTGTGAATGGGGAGCAGGTGTGTTAAATTTGGTGTTATCGCTCTCATTCTCTCATACTGGTCACTGGAAGTTCAACATGGCACCTCATGGCAAAGAACTATCTGAGGATCTGAAAAAAAGAATCATTGCTCTACATAAAGATGGCGTAGGCTATAAGAAGATTGCCAAGACCCTAAAACTAAGCAGCAGCATGGTGGCCAAGACCATACAGCGGTTTAACAGGACAAGTTCCACTCAGAACAGGCCTCGACCAAAGAAGTTGAGTGTACAGTACGTGCTCAGTGTCATATCCAGAGGTTGTGTTTGGGAAATAGACGTATGAGTGCTGCCAGCATTGCTGCAGAGGTTGAAGGGGTGGGGGGGTCAGCCTGTCAGTGCTCAGACCATACGCCAGACACTGCATCAAACGTCTGCATGGCTGTCATCCCAGAAGGAAGCCTCTTCTAAAGATGATGCAAAAGAAAGCCTGCAAACAGTTTGCTGAAGACAAGCAATTTAATAGACAGAGCCGTAGTTCACTGATAAGCCACGCAATATCGCGTTCAATATCAACTGCGATTCATATCGATATTAAACGCGATATTGCGTGGCTTATCAGTGAACTACGGCTCTGTCTATTAAATGCCGCGTCATTTGAAAGCAGGTGATGGCGATTTAGCGGCAATCAGGGAACCGGCTTTACTGACAAAATGCGCGTGACAAAAGCATTCAATATATCGCCCAGCCCTAGATGAGACCAAGATAAGCTTATTTGGTTCAGATAGAGTGAAGCGTGTGTGGCGGCAACCAGGTGAGGAGTACAAGACAAGTGTGTCTTGCCTACAGTCAAGCATGGTGGTGGGAGTGTCATGGTCTGGGACTGCATAAGTGCTGCCGGCACTGGGGAGCTACAGTTCATTGAGGGAACCATGAATGCCAACTTGTACTGTGACATACTGAAGCAAAGCATGATCCAACATATTGGATTCCAACATGATAACAACCCCAAATACACCTCCAAGATGACCACTGCCTTGTTAAAGAAGCTGAGAGTAAAGGTGATGGAGTGGCCAAGCATGTCTCCAAACCCTATTGAGCATCTGTGGGGTATTCTCAAACGGAAGGTGGAGGAGCACAAGGTCTCTAACATCCACCAGCTCTGTGATGTCGTCATGGAGGAGTGGAAGAGGACTCCATTGGCAACCTGTGAAGCTCTGGTGAATTCCATGCCCATGAGGGTTAAGGCAGTGCTGGAAAATAATGGTGGCCACACAAAATATTGACACTTTGGGCCCAATTTGGATATTTTCACTTAGGGGTGTACTCACTTTTGTGGCCAGCGGTTTAGACATTAATGGCTATGTGTTGAGTTATTTTGAGGGGACAGCAAATTTACAAACAGTACACTCACAGACAGTACACTCACTACTTTACACTGTAGCAAAGTGGCATTTCTTCAGTGCACATGAAAAGATAATAAAATATTTACAAAAATGTGAGGGGTGTAATCACTTCTGTGAGATACAGTATATTAAATATAAAATATATATATTCTTAATCTTGGTCAAAATTTGGTCGATCACTCTAACTTAACAATTTAATAAATAAAACATTTGTTAATAAAGAGAGACTCGTTACTTGTATGAAAAAGTAACAGATATTTTATTGTAAATTGAAAATTGCATTACTTTTCTAGTTACTTGAAAAAAGTAATCTGATTACGTAACTTGTGTTACTTGTGATGCATTATGAGCAACACTGGAGATAAATTAATAAAAACTGCAGCTAATATGATTTTCCAACACACAGAAATGGAAGGTCAAAAAGTTAAGTGCATTGCATTGTGTTCAGCTGAAGGTATTCCACACATAAACAACAACAACAACAAACATCCCATGCAATGTGCACCAACGTATACTGGTATTTTAGTTAAATAAAGACATATTCCTTCCATACTGAAATGTTGCATACTACAAACAATACACATACAGCATAAATTAGAATGTACTGTATTATGTAAAGTATATAGTAGCAGAGAACGTATTAAGGCAGTATGCAACTCCAAACAATGGAATGACACAACAGGTAACTTGGCAGCTGCTGTTTAGATATATGTCTGCAATCACCTGAAAGCATTTTTCTGACAGCAACCACCACTATCGATCTCATGGTCTCTGAGTGGAGTCCTTGATTACAAATATGAGGGTATTGCAATTAAGAACCCGCTTGTTGAAGTTCAGAGGCTGTAATTTGCATTCTAATATGTAGCAGAGGCTAGAATCTTCTTTTATTGGGTCTAAAATCAACATTGGCCTTTAAATGTAATTGCATTCTTGATACAGAATACATTTATTACCTTGTTAGCTGGTAATGAAGTATTGAAAAGCAGCAAAACAACACTATTTGAAGTTAGGTTTTAAGAAAAGGCTAGTATGACAGTCTTAACTTGTGTATCTGGAATTGCAATTGGTTCTCTGATCAATAGCCATTTCCTTATTGCTTCATCAATTCCCGGAGCCATGTCAATGTTGGGTCTAGGGTCTTTGGAAAAACATGCCTCTATAACTACATTTCTACAAAGGTCAAAAAAACGTAACTATGGAATTCATTGAAGTTTCCAGTTGAAATGAACACTAAAGGCAATAAAATGGCAATAACTTCTATTACTTTTCACTCAAATTCTGATTAAATAATAAAGACTTTTTTTGTACTGTTCCTTGAGCAAGACTATGTTATGACTTTAAAACACTTTCATTGTAGTGTATGATTTGAAAACTAATACATTTTGACATTTGCATCACATAACCAACTTCATAAATATGGCTTTTCTGATGCTGTAAAATTGCTCAGTTGCTCACCTGGTATAGCACTGAACTTGATGAGAATCTCCAGTCCAATAAAAAAGTCACGATTAAAGAGCTCAAAGACTTGTAGAAGCAAACTAAATTGGCATGGTTGCTTCAGCAAATGCGTTTTTATCTCATATTTGCTAGAACTATCGGTTAGGTTAAGGCAGTGTTCCTCAACTCCAGTCCTCGGGACCCACTGCTATGCACATTTTGTATGTATCCCTTATTTAACACACCTGATTTAGATCATCAGCTCATTAGAAGAGTCTGCATGAACTGAATTGAGTGTGTCAGATAAGAGAGACATACAAAATGTGCAGAGCAGTGGGTCCCGAGGACTGGAGTTGAGAACCACAGGGTTAAGGGTAGGTAGTATATTATTTACAAACATAATAGAGCATTATAAATTTACCGCCACTCACTGCCGCTATACGTACAACAACCAACGTAAACCTGAACGAGCTTTGGTGCCACTCACTGAACTTTTCACTTTGAAAGCAGCATATCATAATTTTGCAAAAATGTCACCACAACCACATTTTTTTCCAATGATCCTGGGTTGTCAATTTTGGTGGTGCCTTTCAATTTTTGGAGATGATGTCTTTCACATATCACAAAAATGGTTACTGTGCATCTGTCACTCATCTTAAAGGGATACTTCACCCAAAAATGAAAATTATCCCATGATTTACTCACCCTCAAGCCATCCTAGGTGTATATGACTATCTTCTTTCAGACGAACACAATCAGAGATTTAAAAATATCCTGGCTCTTCTGAGCATTATAATGGTAGTGGATGAGGGTCAGGAATTTGAAGCCCAAAAATGCATCCATCCATCATAAGAAGAATAGTCTATATGGCTCCAGGGGGTTAATAAATGCCTTCTGAAGCGAAGTGATGTGCTTTTGTAAGAAAAATATCCATATATCCATCATTGCGTCCGGTCAGGGGTTACTCTTCTGCCGCAAATTTATGCGTATGGCCTTCTGCCGAAAGCTAGTTATTATAGTTAATAAAGTTTTAAATATGGATGTTTTTCTTACAAAAAACCATTGCTTCACTTCAGACAGCCTTTATTAAACCCTGGAGCCATATGGATTATTTTTATGATGGATGGATGCATTTTTTTGGGCTTCAAAATCCCGACCCCCTTTCACTACCATTATAAAGCTTAGAAGAGCCAGGATATTTTTAAATATATCTCTGATTGTGTTCATCTGAAAGAACATAGTCATATACACCTAGGATGGCTTGAGGGTGAGTAAATCATGGGATAATTTTAATTTTTGGGTAAACTATCCCTTTAACATTTTTTTTTTTTTCATTTACAGGCCTGAGCTCATGCTCGCACACTGTAATGTTCTTTCATTTCATCCTTTTATCATTGCCTTCCCTGCCTGGCTCAAGCAAAGTCTGATCTCATGAAACCAGGATTGAGAAATCTCTGAATGCTCCACCCAACTGCTTGAGCCCAAGATCCCACGGGATGACCGATGTTATTTGTAGTTGCACTCTATGCCTCACAAGTTCTCTAGATCTGTGGTCAACGGCAGTTAACGTACAGGGACGTCTCGAGCCCTCGCGGTAATCACTAATGTTTATCAGAACCTGTCATCTCCAAAGCTAATTAAAAATCATCAAACAAGGCTAAACAACACAGCTAATTAACAGGACACAGAATAACAATCCTCCATGGACACCAGGCTAGCATGAATTTTCATACAAACTAGAAGAGGCTTATAATCATGAGAGCTCTCTGGATGTGCTATTGGCTATGCTAGGGCAAAACAAAGACTACAATCTTTTCTATACTAAATGTCTTGTGGAAAACTTTTCTAGCATGTAGCAATGTGTTTTTAGTCAATTAAAACTACTAAACATTATATATCTTCTGATTGGCTTAAGTTTGTGCAGCACAGAAAAATTATTTGACGCTATTTTGCATTATTGTTATTATAAATTTATTTTAAATACATTTTTGTATATGAATAAAATTGTAATAAATAAGTGTTATATATGTATATTTTTTATATTTACTTAAATTATTTGAAATATATACAGTACAGTCCGAAAGTTTGGAACCACTAAGATTTTTAATGTTTTTAAAAGAAGTTTCATCTGCTCACAAAGGCTACATTTATTTAATTAAAAATACAGTAAAAAACAGTAATATTGTGAAATATTATTACAATTTAAAATAACTGTGTACTATTTAAATATATTTGACAAAGTAATTTACTCCTGTGATGCAAATTTTCAGCATCGTTACTCCAGTCTTAAGTGTCACATGATCCTTCAGAAATCATTCTAATATGCCGATTTGCTGCTCAATAAACATTTATGATTATTTTCAATGTTGAAAACAGTTGTGTACTTTTTTTTCAGGATTCCTTGATGAATAGAAAGTTCAAAAGAACAGCATTTATCTAAAATACAAAGCTTCTGTAGCATTATACACTACCGTTCAAAAGTTTGGGGTCAGTAAGAATTTTTATTTTTATTTTTTTGAAAAGAAATTAAAGAAATGAATACTTTTATTCAGCAGGGATGCATTAAATCAATCAAAAGTGGCAGTAAAGACATTTATAATGTTACAAAAGATTAGATTTCAGATAAACACTGTTCTTTTGAACTTTCTATTCATCAAATAATCCTGAAAAAATATTGTACACAAATATTTTGTACAATTGTACACATTAAATGTTTCTTGAGCAGCAGATCAGCATATTAGAATGATTTCTGAAGGATCATGTGACACTGAAGACTGGAGTAATGATGCTGAAAATTCAGCTTTGCCATCACAGGAATAAATTACTTTGTGAAATATATTGTTAAAATATTATTTTAAATTGTAATAATATTTCACAATATTACTGTTTTTTACTGTATTTTTAATTAAATAAATGTAGCCTTGGTGAGCAGACGAAACTTCTTTTAAAAACATTAAAAAAATCTTAGTGGTTCCAAACTTTTGGAATGTACTGTATAAATAAATATGAAAAATATTATCATTTTATTTACAAAGGGAACATGGTAATTGTTAATTTTGGACTCTTGCATTAGACATCCACAGTACAGTTCAGTCAGAACTGTCATTCGGCCAATATGGACAGTGGACAGAAACTGAATGATGTTGTATTTATTATATATATATATATATATATATATATATATATATATATATATATATATATATATATATATATATATATATATATATATATATATATATATATATATATATTTTTTTTTTTTTTTTTTTTTTTAAGAGATGTAATTCAAATTTTATACTTTATATTTTACATCCAATCCAACACAGTAAAACCCTGCACCATACAACATGTCACACACAATCAGTGACACAGCACCCTACTGTTCCACAGCAGGAGGAATCTATGGGTTTCTTCATTTTCCATCTGAGTGCACCATCAGACACAGGAGGTCTGCTTCCACAGAAGCCAGAAAAAAGGAGCATTACAGCACTGCTGTGGCCCACTCATGGCAGACACATCTATTAAGTGAACATGGATTTGTATTTTTAAGCAATCAGCCGTACAGCACTATGATGGGCGCATGACAATTTGCATTACCTGACACCAGGCCACAGATATGTGTAGAGAATAAGACAGTTAGTCCATGCAGCAGCTCTGAGATATTAGCATCTTAAGCAAGTGAATATTAAACCCTTCCATTTACCCAAGAGATGCAGACTTCCATTTGCGACAGGGGTAACTTCTTCGACACAGCGGCACAATAAAGTTGCCAGGGTTATCTGTGACATCAAGGGGTAAAGAAGCGTGCCGTCTTCAAAAGGAAAAGAAAGAGAGAGACATGTTCAGCTTACATGAGGTTCTTGATCTTCGGTCATACAGATCACAGTCAACAGGGAACAAATCACAGGCAAGCCGTGATACAGTCTGAAATGTGCTAAAAAATGAAATGTACTGAATTGGAATGATGGAAACACTCTGTATACATGCACAATAAAACCAATTATGGCTAAAGAGATTCATCCAAAAACTGAACATTGTCATCATTTACTCACTCGCATGTCATTCCAAAACAATATGATTTTCTTTCTTTTGCAAAACTGGAGACGTTTTGAAAAACATATTGTACTCTTTTCGATGCAATTACAATGAACAGAAGCTAGTGCTACAAAAAGCTTAAAAAAATATGCAAAAATGGCATAAAATTATCATACAACAAGCCTACAAGACTTGTGTGCTATAAAAAAAACATCAAATTGACATCAAAAACTTGACGTCCATTTGACGTTCACACACACTGACATAAAATTGATGCTTAAAAAAACGTCCAAAAACTTGACGTCCATTTGACGTTCACACACTGACGTCAAAAAACAAGCCAAAACTGCAAATCAAACTGATGTTAAAAACTTGACGTCCATTCGACATTAATTCTTTATGCAGTTTTTTTTTAGGATTGTCAATGCTTTTGAAGCAGAGTCTCTCCCATCACTACTAGCATAGCATGTCAGGCTTTTGACATCAGTTGGATCTGGATATTTGATGTCTTCTCAAAATCAAGTTCCTACTGGGTTGGTGGTCGAAAGAACATCAAATTTGAAAAAAAAAAAAAAAATGCTACTTAAACTTAATCAGGCTGACAAAGAATTCATAATGTGCGATAAATATCAAACACACAAATCATTGCTGTCAATGTGATGTCCACATGACATCAATTTTATGTCTAAACCATGACATTGATTTGATATAAACTGAATGTCAAACATATTGGCCAGCATATACATCAAACCGGTCACCGTGATTTTGCCAAGTAAGACATGTTCCTGGATCTTTGTTGATCCTGGAACAACATTCCAATCAACCAATCAGATTTGAGGGACAAGTTTACCGTTTATGTCAAGTTTAGGCTTGCAACCAGGGTTAGGTGCTTCTGCATCAATGTTATTCACCTATCTTTCCCCTCTGATTTTAGGGTTAAGTTATGGGTAGGATTAGGTTTAGGGGTAGGAATAGGGTTAAGACTAAATTTTCAGACTGGAATGTTCTTCCAGGTTTAGGTTTAGGTCGGAACATGTCTTGGCAAAATCACGGTGACCACATCAAACCAATTTCAGTGTTGGTTTTAATTTCACTTCCAGTTGCACTTGAAGAAACTGCCATCCAAACTGACCTTAAATATTATGTTATACAGCATTCAAGTCTTGACTAACATTTGATGTCAAAGTTATATCAAGGTGCCCAGGTCTTAGTTAGTTATGTTAGTTACTTTTTAGTTAGTTACTTTTGGCAGAGGTTGACTTATTCAAACTGAAGGTGGCGCTCTAATATTGAATGACAGGCTTTAAGTACAATGATATCTTAGAATTGCCTTAATGTAGTTTTTATTGCCTCCGAATGTTGTTTAGAATATTACAAGATGTTGAGGAATTCCAGTGAGGAAAAGAAAGTCATGTCTATTCTCGAAACAAACATAAAACAAACACAACAGAACTATATAAAGGCTATTCACATGAGCGTGTTAACTAAAGGATTTATCCATTTGATATGCTACTCCACATAGGAAGAACAGACATGCCAACTAGTTACATACCTGATGCAGACTTATATACTGTACACATAGCTGAAGCGTACTGATACCGTCATAGTCTGGAGCAAGGTAAGGCAACGTAAAAATAAGCGGGGCAGTCTGAAATCTGCCCCAATGGCTCTCAATTAGAGCATGCTGCAGTTCCATTTTTCACCACAGATTTACATTGGAAAATTGTGAGGTGCTGTAGAGCTGGGCAGGGCTCAGAGACCCTCTGCCCTGCTTAGTATGATAATACATGCCTGCCGAAGCCATGCGTTAAATTTTAATATATCCTGCTTACTTTAAAATAGTCTAGAAAATCTGAAAAATATTTGTAGCAGAATGTTGAACACATTTACAATTTATTATTGATTCAGTATATAGAGGTCTTCAGCCCCACATGCCCTTACAGACGAACCGTGGCTGATTATTGGCTGAATCAGCACTCATCTGGCTGAATGTAAGGGGCAGACAGAAAAAGGGAATTAGAATGCAAAGAATAATGAAATGAATAAGAAAGACAAATGTGCTTACGTAATCAACTAGAGTGCTAAATCCATGACAACTCTTCATCATTTGGAAAAAACAAAATGACAAGTCCTTCACCTTGAAAACTAAGGAAATCAAATAATTAGGGACAATGATGCTGGGAAAACCAGCCCATAAGAAGAATAGGATATGTCTAAAATCATGGCATGCTTCCTCAATTCAAAAGCATCCTGCGATTTGAACATTAATTGTTAGTTTGACAATAAGTAATGTCTGCTGAGATTAAAAGCAAAATCCTGTGCTTATCCAATATGGATGAGGACATTAAGTTAGTCCTTCTTAGGGCTGGGTGAATTAAAAAACAAAAAAAAAAAAAAAAAAACATTTCAGAGCAAATACTGAATATAAATACAAAGATATACAACAAATATCATTGGACAGAGATATTTTTAGCTATTTCATCCAGCCGTAGTCTAGTCAAAAACAAGGAATGAAACAACCATTTTTTTCTAAACTAAGCAACCCCATGATTAATTAAAAGGGAGCAGATTACATCTCTTCCTGCAGAGTTTTATAATCCTCATATCACTACACAAGATAATCTAAAGCGCCGAGGACACAATCCTATGAAAAGCAGGTAGCATCCGACCGGAAAATAACATCTGCCTTTCTATGATGTGCAGTCAGTCAGGTGACATTTAGGTAATATATGCAGAACATCTAGAAATCTTTATATTATGTCCCAAAAGAGGAGAATTGCTCGGCCTAATCATTTCTGGCCAAGGGTTAATTTCCATTTGCAATGAGTAATAATCTTCTCCAGACTATTAATGAAATCTAATGAAGGTGTATGAGAGGCTTACTGTCAAGTACAATTAGATGTCATGTTCACCACAACTACCTCTGAGAGACCAGAGGTTTGAAGGAAAGCAGTAAAGCGGTTAAACGGCATCCTGGACACCTGGTAAGATTTCGTTAGTTCTACCAAACCAATCTTATTCAAGATATCAAACCTTTTATACCTTAAAAAAGGCTGCTTTTTCGAAAATTACATCATACTGCCCATGTCATCATGAGATTAAAAGACCAGATGTTTGCTCGGATAACCGAGCCAGGCATGCTTTGAATGTCATGTTTTGCTTTTTTGAATTACGAAACTTGGCTAGTCGAGCTTAAATGTGAGTATTAACATTCAGAAGAGGCGACACATGCTCTTTAATCAGTTAAATGGAATGCATGCATTCAGTATTTTGCTTAAAATGGATTCTGTTGATTGAACAAAACTTCAATTGAATTTCAATCAGAGACACCGAGGTCCTCATCCAGTTAATCAGCTATTTTGAATTGCTAAACTTATGACATTAAATTTATATTTACCCAAAATCTCACTCTAATTTGTCGCCATGGCAGCAAACCAATGAATCAAATTTATCAAAATCCCACCAAGTTTTTTAATCACCTCAATTTATGAAGACTGAATTATTAATTACCAAACAGTCATTTAATTTTGTGTGCTTTCTTTTGTCATTGGCACAAAAGAATGCTTTTAGCTTTTATACAAAGCTAAATTATAAATAAATCAACATGATGAACATTCTTATACATTGGCACTTTGGGCAGAGAATTTCCCATGATGCACACATGTCCATTTCCAGCCTGCTAATATTAATGACTATGCATTTCATGGGTAAAAACAAATCTTGCAATGTCATGTCAAAGCCGTTTGGTTTACATGCCACAACCAAGACAAAGAAGCTGTTCTCCTCCGCGACCCTGCTAACCAACGATAATCGGTAATGTCATGGGATTAAATCCCTTTGAGTTTCCGCCTTGGCTGCCATAAGCTTTCTGTTATCACCGCAGAGCAGGTTTTAGAGTTACATAACTCCTACAACCAAACAAATGCTCCAAAACTTTAAAAAAAAATGTCCAAAAAGCTGGCAAGAACTCAAAGCTAGCCTAAGATTAGCTTCAAGGACTAATTGAGCTGAAAAGCAGCAGTGGAAGCTTCATTTTATGAGAGCTTTTCATAAGCAAACATTGATCAAACACACACCCCATAAGCACCACATGCTATTCAAAGCAAGGCATACACCCACCCCACCCATTTTAAAGAGATGGTTCATCCAAACTCTGCAGAAAAATTTATGAAGAATATTTAAAATACAAATAAAAATTGAGATGCGTCAACAATATTTTGTACTCCGAACACAAATGAGATTTTATAGCAGGGCTGCAGGAAATATTGAAATAAAATCGCAATATGGATTAATTAATTCCATTAAAACATGCTTTGCGAGTTTCAGAGTGAAGTGTGGCACTGTATTCAAACTCACAAACCCACCTCTGCATGTGCTGTGAGTTTTGGTTAAGTAGGCCATGTGTCCACCAAAGCAAACAAGATATTTTTAAGAATGCTGGTAACCAAACAGTTGATGTGACCCCATTGACTTCCATAGTATGGAAAAAATACTATGGAAGTCAATGGCCATCAACTGTTTGGTTACCAACATTGTTCAAAATGTCTTCTTTTGTGTTCAGCAGAAGAAAGAAATTCATACAGGTTTGGAACAACTTGAGGGTGAGTAAATGATGACAGAATTTTAACTTTGGGTGAACTAACCCTTTAAGGTTACAAGGTTTTCTGGAAAAATTAAATTTTGATTGTATAACTTTTGAAAAAGAAGACGTAAATACAGTAATAGTACTGTAATTTTACAGTTAAACCACAAAATTAAATGATTACTTTTCATTAAATTCCCAATGTTTTATTTTACAGTACAATGTGATTACTATAATTAATGTTTCTTATTTTGTTGTATTTTTTTATTTTAATAATAATCACAATACAATATTTATTGCCCTCATAATAAGCCCATGATTATATATTTTTTCACAAATTAGAATTTAAAATTGTTACACAATCCCAAAATATATTAAAATATTACAAAGTCATTTTATTTTCTAATATCGAGCAGCTATTGTAGAGCTTTGGCAGAGTGCAAATAATCAGTGAATAATGACTTAATTTAGCTTAATTTAGCCATAAACCTATTGGATGAGTCCAAAAGGACTGAAATATAGTCTTGATGTTTACTAGAATTTTTCAAGAAATCTCCTTTTGTGCTACACTCTTTGGAACTACATGAGTAAATTATGCCTTTTTGTGGTAGTGAACTATCCATTTAAGTTAGGGGAAAAACATGACCTTGAACATGTTAACACTATCACCGAAGCACATGGAGAAATGATTAAATTAACATGGCCTCATAAAAGCAATGCTAGTAAGTCAGTAGCATGACACTGCGCTGACCCTTTCCTTAAACAACATAATCTGTGTCAGGTGATTGCTTTTGATTCAGTCTCATATTAACCCCCTGAATGTCTCTCCCACCTTGGTTACGGACCCTGGGCAAATTTTCATTAGTTCGAAGTCCTTGGTTTCATCTGACAGCATCGATTCATGTGTCATTTTCGCCAATAGTATATTGGTGATTAAGGGAGACATAAAAATGTCCCTGAATGTAATACTCAAGCAAAGCCAAAAGACTATTTCCATTTTTCACAGCAGCATTTGGCCTCATTGAGCATATGTTGCTTGCAATGGAGTTGCGTTTAGTTTAGCAGTACTGGCCGACACCCAAACTACAAAACCGAGTAATTGAGTTTAAATGGTCCAGACTGATCAGCATTGTAATCACAAATCTGTTCATTCCTTTCAAACCGTTTCCTCAGATCCAGCAGACAAACCACCATGTTACCATCATCGTGCATGAAAGTAAAGAAGCGCTGAACCATTAAGCCACTGGTTTAATGTGCAGGGTTCCGATTCACTCTCTCCGCCCCTGGTGCTGTGAAACAAACTGAGTCTGAGTGGCTGTGCAGTTCAGCTTCACTGCACAACAATCCATCAGATCTGCCAGTTTGAGAATGGACTGACTGCTAACACATGGTTGCCGAAAAATAAGGCCAAGCCACAAGTGTGTCTGGAAGACCACTGGAAATATCACTGTGGTATATAATCTTTTTCAGATTAACCCACCCCTAAATACCACATAAAAACAAAACTAGCTATTGTTGGTCACTTTAAATGTCAGTCATACTGTATGTGCTCCTCCTGTCTAACTGAGCGTTGATTTACTCAAAGGTCTGGTTACACGACACAATTTCAGAAGAAAGCCTACAAAATGTCTCAATGAGTCTATATTTATCATTTGTGTGCAGTTACATGACACAATAATAAAAATAGAATAATACAACCTACTTGTTTTTTCAAATTTTGAACATATGAAATAATTACAACAGTTACAGCAGTCCAAAGTTATTGATACCTCTATGAAATTTGGCAACTTGTCATTAGCTTTATTCATATATATTTCTTTAAAAAGTACAAAATAAAGCTTTCTATAAGATAAAATGTAGTGGTGGGCATAGATTATTTTTTTTAATCTAGATTGATCTCACTGTAATCTTGGAATTAATCTAAATTAATCTATATTAAAATGGCTCATTTGAATTCTGCCGAAGGCATTCAGAATATGTGTGTTACCCAAATAATGACTAAAAGTAAGTCTTTGAGAACGGGTTTCTCAAGCCAGGTGGCGCATTAGACCAGGATCAAACATAGTAGTTTGACGACGACTCTTCGCCCCCTACAGTGCAATTCGGCTAGGTATACATCTGCGCTAAAATATCAAGGTGAAAGTCATCATAGCTTGCGTAGTATAGACCCAGCTCCCAACCCAACTTTGAGAATAGATTAACGGCGATATTGTTTTTTATCGCCTGATAAGAGTCTCACGTTAACGCAGCACGTTAACGCCGATAATGGCCCACCACTAATAACATGTTTTTAAAGTAATAAAAATGCTGTACAGTTATTGCAATCTCTGAAGGAGAACCCAGATTAGTTTATGGATTTACAACACAAAAAAAAAAAATCTGTAGCCACAAAATGTGTTTTGTGGTAACCTAATGTTTGTAAGTGCATCTCAGAAGCTCTGTTTCCTGCTGTAGTGACCTCGTTCACTGTGCAAATGAATCATACAGAGGTCATTCTCATATTGTTAATATATCATGACACAGGCACAGTGCTTGAAGCAGCACACCTCCATAATTCAACTACTCTCTTATTAATATAGTGCTAAACATCCATCCCAAAAAAATGATGCCGTTATAAAACTGTCCCGTGGAATACTCCTGATAAACCATCACTGAAAATAACGGGTGCATTTGGTACTGGTCAACTGCATTTCACAAGGTACTTCAAAGGTGCAGCATTGCATGTGCTTCGGACATGATAAGTTGTGGTGCTCATATGGGCTATGCAAGTTCAAGTCTGGCCTACAATAGGTCCCGATCCAGCAAATTAAAGGCTAAAAAAATAAAACAAACAATTTATATGAATTATTTTTGCATGGAACAACTATTATTAAGCTTAAAGCAAACTGCTATTTAAAAAAAAATAAATAAATAATGTAAACAGTAACAATACACAGTATTCTGTGATAATGTTTTAATCTAGAATGCCAATTTTGTTTAAAATGTCTTACATTTTGGAAATATAATATAAAAAAATGTGTCAAAGAGATATATATATATATATAAAAAAAAAAATGTTAAAATTAGTTAAAACTTGTGGTAAATATTGTATACAGTTCATCAAAACAGAAAATTGAAAATGCAAAATTTAACACCCTGCATTATGGGATACAGTACATTGTTCTCGGGTTATATATTTTTCCTCAAATTAGCTCCTATGCATAGGGAAAATTAGCATACTATGCAATCTGTATGAAAAAAAAAAACAGTAAAGATAGTATGTAAGTATGCTACTCCAAATATAGCCCTATTCTACACTCTACATGACCTCAAATCATTTAGAATTTTGCTAAAACGAGTCAAGATAAAAATGATTGAAATTAAGTTAAAAATTGTGGTAAATACAGCCTACAGTTAATAAAAATGGAATATCGGATAAAATCAATTGTGCATGTATATAATTGTATACTGCAATTTTGCTCAATGCACACAGGAAATTTGCATACTACTCAAAGTATACTCACACCATTATAATAAAACTGTACAGATAGTATGCAAGTATGTTAATCCAAATTTAGACAATATTAATACCTGGTAATAAAGCATATTGTGTGAGGTGCAAGTCTGGCTATGAGTCCTCTTTTTTATCTCTCTCTCTCGCCTGTCTGTCTTTTGGTCTACCTCAGATCTCTCATAACCCTGAGGGAGCCTTTATTTATAGGAGGCAGTAGCAACTTCAATGGCTTTTAATAATTAATGATTTTGAGACCTGGCTGTGTCAGGCCAGCTCCACCAAACAGTAGTAAAGTCACCATATATATTACTGCAGCTTAACAATGCTCACTTTAACAGGGCACAGGTATTTGGACAGAGCTCTGTAACTATCACTCACGTTGAAAAAACAGAAGGTAGAAAGCAACGAGGATGCTAGCGCTCGATCGAGCTGCCGATCCCCAGAGCTGCTGTCTATGCAGTAGCCACTTGCTGTCGTTGTGAACTCCCTATAAGAGAGACTTCACAGTGTGCAGCTGCTCCACATTCCCAGCATCCCTTTGTAGCAGTTCAGATGCAGAGAGAGAGAGAGAGAACAGAGACGCCGACCACACGCCAGCGCAGTACCACTAGTATGTGTGACAATACAGAAACTTCAGAGACAAAGCTGGAGGGGACCAAGAATTATTGCCATCGCCCACTTGTAAAATCTGGTCTATTGTGATGTGGTGGAGATATAGACTGGATTAAGAGGAAATTATGTGGAAACATGAAGTGCTTGAGCACCCTTTCTCCCCGGCTGTGTCCGAAGCTGCCCATTTAGTTAGTTTTCAAACATTATGATGTCAAGGACTGTCATATAAGCAGATATATATATATATATATATATATATATATATATATATATATATATATATATATATATATATATATATACAAACCCGTTGGGACACTGTACAAATTGTGAATAAAAAAGGAATGCAATCATTTACAAATCTCATAAACTTATATTTTATTCACAATAGAATATAGATAACATATCAAATGTTGCAAGTGAGACATTTTGAAATGTCATGCCAAATATTGGCTCATTTTGGATTTCATAAGAGCTACACATTCCAAAAAAGTTGGGATAGGTAGCAAAAAGAGGCAGGAAAAGTTAGATGTACATATAAGGAACAGCTGGAGAAAATTGCAAAGAGTTTGAAGTTATCATCATCTATAGTGCATAATATCATCCAAAGATTCAGAGAATCTGGAACAATTTCTGTGCGTAAGGGCCGGAAAACCATACTGGATGCCCATGATCTTTGGGCCCTTAGACGGCACTGCATCACATACAGGAATGCTACTGTAATGGAAATCACAACATGGGCTCAGGAATACTTCCAGAAAACATTGTCAGTGAACACAATCCACCGTGCCATTTGCCGTTGCCGGCTAAAACTCTACAGGTCAAAAAAGAAGCCATATCTAAACATGATCCAGAAGCGCAAGCATTTTCTCTGGGCCAAAGCTCATTTAAAATGGACTGTGGCAAAGTGGAAAACTGTTCTGTGGTCAGACAAATCAAAATTTGAAGCTCTTTTTGGAAAACTGGGACGCCATGTCATCTGGACTAAAGAGGACAAGGACAACCCAAGTTGTTATCAGCGCTCCATTCAGGAGCCTGCATCTCTGATGGTATGGGGTTGCATGAGTGCGTGTGGCATGTGCAGCTTACACATCTGGAAAACCATCAATGCTGAAAGGTATATCCAAGTTCTAGAACAACATATGCTCCCATCCAGACGTCGTCTCTTTCAGGGAAGACCTTGCATTTTCCAACATGACAATGCCAGACCACATACTGCATCAATTACAACATCATGGCTGCGTAGAAGAAGGATCCGGGTACTGAAATGGCCAGCCTGCAGTCCAGATCTTTCACCCATAGAAAACATTTGATGCATCATAAAGAGGAAGATGCGACAAAGAAGACCTAAGACAGTTGAGCAACTAGAAGCCTGTATTAGACAAGAATGGGACAACATTCCTATTCCTAAACTTGAGCAACTTGTCTCCTTAGTCCCCAGACGTTTGCAGACTGTTATAAAAAGAAGAGGGGATGCCACACAGTGGTAAACATGGCCTTGTCCCAACTTTTTTGAGATGTGTTGATGCCATGAAATTTAAAATCAACTTAATTTTTCCCTTAAAATGATACATTTTCTCAGTTTAAACATTTGATATGTCATCTATGTTGTATTCTGAATAAAATACTGAAATTTGAAACTTCCACATCATCGCATTCTGTTTTTATTCACAATTTGTACAGTGTCCCAACTTTTTTGGAATCAGGTTTGTGTATACACTATATATATCTGCATATATAAAAACCCATTTATAGTGAATGAGAAAAATATTAAAGGGGTCATTGATTTCACTTTTTAAATTTTAGTTAGTGTGTAAAGATGCAGTTAATAAACAACATCTGCAAAGTTACGATGCTCAAAGTTCAATGCAAAGGACTACAACAAATGGCTGGCAGGGACTAAAATGAGCTTCTTCCTGGTTTGGGGACATCACAAATCCAAAAATGTACATAAACCCTGCAAACTCTCTGCAAACTTACTTTGCGACTGTTAAAGTATGTTCTATGTATTATGAATGTGTGTAGTATAAATGAAATTCAGATGTTCTACATCGGCCATTATCATGTCATTATCATGTGACCTATGGCATCAGTTGCATCACTTCACCTCCGTTCACAAATCCTCTCCCCTTGCCTCATGGGATAGTAAAGTGCTCATCGAATGCTGACTTCAGAATCTCGCCAGAAGCAGTAGGTCATCCTGGTATTTTTTGCCTACTTTTATGGTTTTATGAATACTATGAATTCGGACATACTACTCAGCTCACATACTGTTTTTCGCCTACTATATAGTATGAAAGTAGGCATATTCAGATGCAATGAAAATGTTTTTTTTAGTGTCACTGGTTGAGCAGAAGTAAAATGAAAGTAAAATTTTGTAAATGTTTTTTTTTTTTTTTTTTTCCTGAAAATTTGACTTCCTTAGTTACAGATAAACAGTTAAAAATAAATTAAATAAATACACTACCATTCAAAAGTTTGGGGTCAGCATTAAAGGGAAGGGAAAAATAATACATATTTTATTATTGTAAAAAATGAAAAAAATTCACAGACAAAATGGAAAACAGAAATTAACTGGAAGTCAATGTGTATTAAAATAACAAAATTTTAAAATACTGCCTCACCATTGCTGAATTTATTTAATCAATACAGTAATTGATCCCAAACTTGAACGGTGGCATAGATACAGAAATATTAATAAATATTAATATTAAATGAATAAATGAATGAATAATTGAATAAAGAATAATTACAATTAATAACTATAAAAAGACTATGTGATACTACCTAAAAACATTTATAAAAGTAGATTTTTGGCTGCCTTCAAAAATCAATCAGAAGGAGGCATGGATGGCAGGATGTTATCCAAACACTGGATTCTGACATGACTTGATCCCTTCCTTCTTCCATAAACTTGAAAAAGCAGCATTTTTTCAGGTCACCGACACAACCACACATTTTTTCCCCCCGGTATCTGCAAGCAACCAGTGTGTGGCCGGCCCTGCCTACTTAACCTTGGCAAAGCCACAGGCCGAGTACAGAACAGCGTGTCAGTCCCATCTTACTCTGCAGTGCACTGTTAGCATGAGCATCAGAGTGCTGGAACCGGGCCTGCCAACAGCTGTGTAACACGCGTGCACACACACATACACACGCCTGCACACACCCGGAGTGGATAGGCTTCAATGGAGCAGCCTATTACAGGCACCAAATCAATGAGAAGACACATACAGAGTGAGAGAGAAAGTAGGAAGGTGAGTGTAAAGACTGAGGTGAAAATGAGAGAGGGTAAATGCTCTGGGGGACCAGGCCGAGAAACCTCCCTGCAGCTATATTCACACACACACACACACACACAAACACACACACAAACACACACACACACACACACACACACACACACACACACACACACACACACACACACACACACACACACACACACACACACACACACACACACACACACACACACACACACACACACACACACACACACACACACACGCGTCCTTGTCTAGAAGGAACAATGTGTATTGTACTGGGCCGCTCAGTGGAAAGCAGAGGCGTACTGATGTCATGCTGATGTATTCGACTTGCAAAGCCTGGCAGCAGTGACATATTTTGGTTTGTGGTAAGGTGAATAAAGAGAACTGTAAGAGGTGACATTTCACTCTGCTCTGATGATGGTCTGAGACACTGAAATTGAAACGATTTGTCAAACGGACTACACTTCACAAGTTTTATCTCAAGCAATCCACGATAAATGATTCTTTCGAAAAGATTAAAGACTGATATAACCTAAAGGTGTTTTCTCCTTAGAAGTATTTCAGTCATTACTACACATTGTTATATACTACCAAACGTATCCAGAGAAATGAAAGCTGGCATCAAATGCACTGAATGAATCAACTATACAGGGTAAAGTACGAACATTTTACAGCACTGGAGAGTAACTCTCAAATTATTCCCGGCAAATTAATAAAAAATGTAAAATAAAAAAATGCATACATGCATATTTATTAATAAAATAATACATTAATAAAAAAATATTCATATATAAAGACTACATAATTAATCATACCTACATAAAGACGATATGATACTCCCTGAAAATGAAACAGAACTCATTAATTATTTTTGTAATAGTGTTTTGGACGAGTGAATTTTAAAATATGTAATATATAATATTCATTAAAATAACTATGCTCACAAATAAATTCATTTTGTAACGAGCATAAATAAAACATGAAAACTGTAAGATGCTATGCGAAATTAAAACTATACTTGGAAATAAATTGATTTCAAAACAGTTTTTTCAGTGAGGAAACATACAGACACAAAAACAAACTTTACATCCAAAATTTTCTAACAAATTGTCAGCAGAGACACTCTCATTCACACACTAGGGGTACGTTTACACGACATCAATGTGGTAAAAACGACAAAAAAAAAAGTTTTTTTATTGTGTTTTTCGCGTACAGATGACAACATTGCCAAAACGATCTCCGTTCACATGGATCTGTGAAAACGATTAAAAAACGTATTATGCATGCCAGGCCAGTAGTTGGCGATGTCACTTTGTAAAGAAACACTATGAGCCTATAGATTGAACACATTATACGCATGGGCATGACGTCACAGGTTTCACAAATTCACATTTTTGTGGTTTACACGGAGACAATAAGGGTATCATTTTCAAAAACTTGCATTTTGCAAACTGTTTTGAAAAGTTTGTATTTTCAGGCACCCAAAATGCCATTGTTGTGTAAATGAACGGCCAAAACGCACAAAAAGTTTTCGGTTTCCTGTCAAAAATGTGAAAATAGTGTCATGTAAACGGTCCCTAGAATGGAAGATTAACATCCTCCACTGCAGCTCAAACTGTCATTTTGTCCTAGAAAGGCTCAACATGATTTCTGGTTTGAAACTGATGAGAGCGTTTGACGACATTAAAACAGTGGCTGAAATAACACTGATATCTGACTCAACTGCCAGCATCCATTTATCAGTCTCAACATCAAAGTCTGACTAAGGGGGACTTAAAAACGTCCAGATAAGGGAGAGATATGAGCGATATGCTGGTTCACTCAATTGAGTTTGGCTTGAAGCTTTGATATCGAAGAAGAGAGCTTTACTGTGAGTGAAATTTCTTTCAAGTGTTTGTCAATTCCAGAGGTAGAACAGTTGTTTAAAACAAAAAGAGTGCATGGTTTATGTGAAATATTCTGTGGATCGATATTTTTCATTAGGTAGGTTGGAACAAAAAAAACATTAAAAAATGTATCGCTGTTTTTACAAAAATATTAAACTGTTTCTAACATTATTAATAATAATAATAATAAATGTTTCTTGAGCACCAAATCAGCATATTAGAATGATTTCTGGAGGATCATGTGACACTGAAGTCTGTAGTAATGATGCTGAAAATTCAGCTTTGCCATCAAAGAAATATATAATATTTTAAAATATATTCAAAAAAGAAAACTGTTTTACAATAATACTGTTTTACTGTATTGATCAAATAAATTCATCAATGGTGCGGCATTATTAAAAATGTAGTCATTTTAATACACGTTGACTTCCAGTGTATTTCTGTTTTCCATTTTGTCTGTGAATTTTTATTTCATTTTTTTTTTTACAATAATATATTAAAATATGCATTATTTTTCCCTTCACAATATTTACTCCAAAATAAAATTCACACATAAAAAAATGGAAAACTGAAATAGTTTATAATATTGATAAAGTTGTTGGTAGACAACTGAAATCGGCCAAATGGATGTGCTTATCAGCTGATGTGAATCTTCTCAAAATGACCAAAGTTTGGCTGATATATCGGCCCATTATAACACACTAACATTTATTCCAAAAGTCCTTGGTCTCACTGCCAAATCACACATTTGGTTCATTCACACCGACACAGGAAAGAACTTTAAATTTAGATTGAGATCTGACTTCCTTTTCCAATTCAACAATCTTATCAAGTTTTCCATGTTAACAAGACAGATCTGGGAGAAGAACACTGAGCCAAGAGAATGTCAACACAGGGTCTTTGGTTTTCATTCAGGCTAAAGGCTAAGAGAACAAAGCTTTCCTCTATTTGCAAAACTGCATGGTGTGCTAGCCTAACAGAAAATACACAGCGATCTTCCTCGATTATGATCATTCACCCTCGATCCCTTACAGCCCCTTCACCCTAAAACTAATAAGTGTCATCAATCTGCAGCCAGATAATTAGCAAATTACTGACAACTGTTGTGTGTTATCATGTTTAATGTTGTTGCACAAGTCCACTGTTCCTTCAGGAACGCTCCTTAGGGGAACCTCTCGCTTTGATAAGCAGCCTGAGCTTCTTTTGCAACAATTTCCTCTCCAGCGCTCAATTCGAATTTCACTGGCTGATGAAATCTGGGATCAACAGCAAACTCGGAACAAGCCCATTTCAGCAGCTCACAAAATGCTATGAGTGTTGAGGAGGACTTGCTGGATGTATGGAAGAGTCCCTGAGGATTTCCTTGCTCAATCTAATCTAATGCCACCCCAAGCCAGAAGGAAGTGTTGAGGTACATTGATTTACACACACATGCTGTAACACTGCAGAACTGAGCGAGAATCTAATTAAGCCTGTTAATAACCTAGTGTTGAAACACCCATAAACGGCCAACCGTATGGACACTACAAGCAGTCGTCTTTTCATTTTAATTTGTGTTAAATAAACAACAACAGTGCTCACAAACAAAGATTACTAACAAAGATCTCCTTCACAGGTGTTCTGAAGACCTGTCCTTTAAGAGCATCTATCACAATGATGTAGAGATCCAAGGCTCTAAATTGATGAAAAAACATCCACAATGTCTCACTGAAGTGTCAAGTAGACACATACGTCTTATTTTTTGCCACTTGGCACTTGAGCAATAAGTCAGCAATCCCAAGATGACAAAAAGGTCTCCCAAAGTGTAAGGTTTGATGTTTTACTGTACAGTATGTGCAATTTATTTATGGCCATCAGAAAAAAGACATGCTGATTGTAACGTTATGAAATCCAAAGGCTTAGCTAAGCTTATGAATAATTAGATTATGCACAAATACATTTAAAGTATTGATAAATGATCTATGTGAGGTATTAATAAAGAAATTAGGTTTATAGTAGAGGTTTTGCTCATCTCCAAATCAAAACCGAAATGTAAATTAATATTAGAAATGTCCAAAAAACAAAAACAAAACAACATTCAGCTCATTAATTATTCCTGCTGACAAAATCAAATGCTTGAATGAACCAGTGACATATTTCATTTGATATCTTCATCTACCACTGTCTCAGAATAAAATAAAAATAAATAAATAAATTGTTGGTCTGTTGGTTACAATTTGCACTTTAAGTGGTTCTAATATGCCCTATTATAACTTTTAATTTTAATAGGACAGATTAATTTAATTTTGATATAAATAAATATCATTGCCACTTTTTATTTTATAAAGTGGTGTAGACAAAACTGGCCATGCTGAAAAAAATAAAAACAAAAAATCAGGGGAATAAATTTCTAAATGCCTAAGGTGCTATTCAGCTGTTTATAGATAAAGGGTTAGAATCAAATTGGAGACAAAAAAGTGAAATTCAAAGATACTGTATGTCCCTGGTTACACAATGCCCTTGAACATAAATTTAAAAGCTTAAAAATAATCCACATAATCCGAAAATCAGCCCTAGAAAAAGACCAGAAAAAAGATTGTCAGTGTTTCCTACAAATCCCCAATGAGGGAGACAGATTACAAGTCTGTGATGGGGACAATGAGGATGCCCATCCAGAAAGCTAATGCCTGTCCGAGACAGGGCGTGGAAAATGCGAACAAACATGCATGACTCAGTCATGGAAATGACGTGTTAAATAACGTGCATCACTTTGGCATGGCAATGAGAAATGCAGTTCTCTGAGCATCTACTACGAGCATCGTGATGACAGCAGATGAGCCAAGATCCACAGAGAGGGTGTCCTCTCCTAACCTACCTGACATTTGAGACATGCAAGCCCTCACTTTCATTCCTGTGGGAGGAAAAAGAGAGACAGTGTTAGAAGTTGAAATTTTGAAAGAGACCGTGAAAAACTTGACATATTAAACTTCCAACAACAACAAAAATAAATTCCTCCTTGTACATAAAGAGTGATAGCCATCTCATTGTTTTGAACCATAACACTCCAAATTCGTCTTGCCAATAGTATAAATCCTTAAGTGATGCATGCAATAATGTTCACCTGTGTAGTCTGATTCATAAACAAATGATTCTTATTAACTCATTCACTCAAGTAAAATAATTAAAAACATACAGCGCAACACAACATGTATAATACGATTCACAAACAAATAAAGGCTGGTTCACACTGTGTGATTTATAATAGTCTTTTATTATGGTTACTTGTCAAACTGTACAAACATGATCCTCATGCCACACTGTAGGATCTCAGCTGTCATTAATGTCAGACTGCACGACAGTCAAGACGTGTTAAAAACGGACGCGCGCATGAAAACTTGTCCGTAGTTATACATCATCAAAACATACACATTCGATGACAGTGAGCTGCGTTACACACGGGACTGAAGTGTAACAACGACATCTCTATCGTTAATTTTGATCACGGCTTGACTTGAAAAACTAAGACAATTTGACGTTCGTCGTAGGAGAAGTCACACTGGAGGATTGTGCACTAAATCTTCTGACACTGCCAGAATATCGTCGGAGGTAAAATTTAATCGCAATGGTCATTAACCGGCTGTCTGTGAACATGTCAAACTAGCGATCAAAGACTACAGATTTTAGGCTAGGATTATAGGAATCTTTTGGGGTTTGCAAAATTTGTCTCAGACGACCAAATCGTGGCCAAAATCGCACAGTGTGAACCCAGCTTAACTCTTGATTCGGCCCTTTTAATGAATCATTAAAAAAAACTCACAAACTTAGAAGTTACTACTTGAATCAGTCTGACGAATCCCTTATTGAATGAAGTCACAGAATCTTTTACATGTTGTCTTAAAGGGTTAGTTCACCCAAAAATGAAATTTCTGTCATTACTCGCCTTCATGTTGTTCCAAACCCATAAGACCTTCGTTCATCTTCTGAACACAAATTAAGATATTTTTGATGAAATCAGAGAGGTTTCTGAACCACCTATAGGCAGCAACGTCATTGCACCTTTTGAGGTTCAGAAAGGTAGTAAAGACATCATTAAAACAGTCCATATGAATACAGTGGTTCAAGTCATGATTTTTGTTTTGTTTTTGCACACAAAAAGTATTCTCGTGCTTCATAACATTAAGTTTTAACCACTGTAATCACATGGACTACTTAAACGATGTCTTTTCAACCTTTCTGGGCCTTGAAAGGTGCAATGACGTTGCTGCCTATAGGTGATTTAGAAACCTCAGATTTAATCAAAAATATCTTAATTTGTGTTCCAAAGATGATCGAAGGTCTTATGGGTTTGGAACGACATGTGGGTGAACTAACCCTTTAATAACATTCTAAATAGACATTATAACTATGATATAACCAAATGAATCAGCCACATTATATTAGTTTTTCTTTCTGAATCACTGTTCATTAGGTCAAAAATATTGTTTTAAAGACAAAAAATATATATATTCTATGTTTACGAAATTATTTATTGTATATTGTATAATAAATGATTGACAGATCAGCTGTAAACAACCCAAAGACAGGCATAGATCCCCGTCACATTTAAACAATTAAATTCTGTTGTTACACCTTTTCTAGAACGTAAAGAAGCATTCATCATTCTGTAAACACCCAGTGGCGATCAGATTCTATACCAGCAGGCTCTCCATATGTGATGGAAAGCTCTAATATTCACATTTGCAACTGGCAGATTTCCTCAGGCATCCCCTAGCCCAAGCCCTTGTTCAATAATTCACAAGTTTATTTTTGAGAAAAAGGGTTTTTTTAGAAACTCTACGGTTCTCATTGGACTAAAGGTGCCAGCAGCCTCGCCCTCGGACAGATGTCAGAAAGCTTTTGGACAGAAAACTGGTTCTGATCCCATTACACAACAAAACGGTCACACTAAATGAAAACTGCATTGAGCCAGAGAGCTGTTGAGGTGACCACTGTGTTGATGTTGAGACCAGATGGTATTGGCATACATATCCTGCAAACATCAAAAAGCTGTGTAGTTGTCCCTACATATGTGAGGAATTCTAAATGTGCTTTTTTGTTGGTGGTCATCTCTTTTACTTCCACAGCTGTGTTGTTGCTATTCCCGACTAGGCTGATGGCAGATTTCAAAACTGATTTTAATAGTATTCTAAGCAAGCTGCTAGCAGATTCATATGTCAATGAATTAGATGCTCTGCTGACACAGCAGTTAGTGCTCTAGCTCGCCTGTCTGGACTGCAAGAATGAACTACCTGCAGGTTGTCAGCAATACTTGGCTATAAACCTAAACAAAACACATTACACTAATTTATAGTATTTCCCCAGATTAGTTTGTTTTGCTTCTGCTAATTATTGGCATTGCTAACTGTAAGTTCAGCTGAAAACACACCGCTCAGCATTTACTAATTATCACATATACATTATCTAAAAAAAAAAAAAAAAAAAGAAGTGCAAATATTCCTCATTTATAAGTACAAAGAGATAATAAAGCAGCCCAATAGGGTCATATGTGGTTCATTATGATGGTTTAGCGGGTGTTAGTTTTTCTAAAATAATGCTGTTATAGTGCCATGATAATATAATACAATATAGGCAAATCAAGCAATTAGGCAAATGAGGCAATGCAAGAGGGAATGAGAAGATCCACAATGCCACAAATGCACCTATACTTTGCACTAAATTGCTGTTAGTTTTTTTTTTTTTTTTACCATTCAAAATTAACCTCATTGATCTCACATTGTTGTACTTATGAATACTTCAGTTTGTTGGTGATATGAGAAGCCATTATGTGGTCTAGAGCAAAATAATAATAATAATAATAATAATAATAATTTTAATAAATAATTAAAAATTAATAATGGAGCACAACAGTGACCACACACTTTTCAGCCGCTTTGGTACCAGAAGTATTACAAGTGAAAAAAGACAAGATGTGTACATATTTTATAAGTCACAGAACTAAATTCAATCAAATCAATAACAATGGTAACAATATGAAACTATTGACTTTGCTTTGCTTAGAAACTATCGACTTTGCTATTACTATTTCACAATATTACTGTTTTTACTGTATCTTTGGCAGTGTTGGGTGTAATTAATTACTAAGAAATCTAATTACTGTAATTTACTTACTTTTCCTTTGAAAAAGAAAAGTAAGGGATTACTTTTATTTTTTTCTGTAATCTAAATACAGTTACTTCTGATGTAATTGCATTAAATACTATACAGACTATATAACAATTCTATATAAAACTATAGTGGACTTAACATCAAAAAATGTATGTTAAAATGTATGTTTTTAATGTAACCTTCTCCCTTTAAATACTTTGGTCAGTTCAAGAATAATTTACACAATTGTATATTGTTTATTTGAAAGAATTTTAAAAGGGCAGTTTCGTGTCTATCCTTGTATTGTTCAACTGCTCGAGGTTGATATGGAATTTAAAAAAGTAATTAGTAATCCAATAATTTTTAGAGAGAGTAATTGATACAGTAATCTAATTACACTGTTGAAGATGTAATTAGTAGCTAGCAATAAATTACTTTTTTAGAGTAACTGACCCAACACTGATTTTTGGTCAAATAAATGTATAAGAAACTTCTTTCAAAAACATTAATATTACAAATCGCACCAACCCCAAACTTTTAAAGATGAAGTTTTGTAGGACTGACTCAATTAAAACTAAATATTTTAAGTTTATTACTAATATATATTACTAATATCGTGGAGCTCATGGTAGATCAGCCTTGAAAAAAAAAAAAAAAAAAATTCTATGGAGAAAATGAATGAGATTTTATTCTGGAACCCTACTGTTGAGCTCTACAGCAGCAACAACAACAAACAAACATCACCCCATTATTGTTCAAACCAAACCGTTGCCACTCAACTGAAACATCTTGAAAGTCACAATAGGAAACCTGAATCCTTTACCAGACAGTTGGCTAGAAGACATGACCTGTTTATTCTTGACAGAAAAACAACAACAACAACAACAGAAGGTTGTTCTCTCTTTATCAGCTGCATTCCATTCAATGCTCTCAGCAGACAGCTATGCAGATGCAATTTTTGCTGTGCCTTTGATTACATATCCCTAGTTAGCTCTGGTTAACCACAAGCCAAACCAGGTTAGACACTTTAAAGTAGTGAACCCTATACAGGGAACACTTTGGTACATTACTATAATATTAAAGGTTAAAATTAACTGATTTGAATAGGCTATTTGAATTTAAATTACATATACGGCAGTTTTTATAATAATTTATAAAATGGTTAGTTCCTGTCCTTGATTCTGATTGGTCAATAGCTGTGTTTTATTCAAGATAATACTTGAATATATATACTATAATAAACGTTTCTGTGTATCACTACACAACACACTTAGCAACCACTCTTAGCAATGTAAACTTTTGTTGTTCATTGAAGCTTACTGTATTATGTAGAACTACAAGTGTATTGAGAGAAAGAGATCGAGTGAGTGACTTTATTACCTGCATTCAGATTTAGCATTTTCCTTCAGGTCAGCCCTATGTTCATAATAAAAAAAATTGTTTAAATGTCCGATATATTATCTTGTCCTTTTATCAGTTAATGGGTTTTCCCGTGACTGACAGCACTAGTCAAAGCAATTGTGAGTTGCGTCTTCTGTTCACAACAATTCAGACTTTTCAATGTAAAAGTCTTCGCTACTGACTGACACACTCATAAAAACAACCTTTGCCGCCATCTAATGGCATAATAATGTAACTTCTATTGCTGTTCTCGGTCAGGGACTATTTTTTCCGGCGGAAGGAAGGCTTTAAGTTAAAGTTTACTTCATGAAAGTTGCATTGATACATATTTTTGGCTTTAATATTTGTATTGTGTGGTAACCGTTTCATAAAAGCAACTCTGCTTCGCGTTGTGCTTAACAACGCCCTTCAGCCGTGACTTATTCGCGATACAGCACAGCCTCTCGTACCTTATTGCTTACATAACATTATAATATTCTTATTTAAAACTTTATAAAGTAAAATAACGAGCTTCCGGTGTGACAGTCATACGCATTTGACATACAAAAAGTGTTAACTTTGTAAGTGTACTACATAGTACATAACGTCATGATGTTCTACACAATGACATGTCATACCAAGCTATATCCTACGCTATAACATGTAGTACATCATGTCATTGTGTAGAATGTCATGCATGGCATTGTGTGCGCTATGTTGTGGACGCTTTTTGGATGTATGTCAAATGCGTATGTCTGTCGCGGCAGAAGCTCGTTATTTTACTTTATAAAGTTTTAAAAAAAAGAATATTTATTTTTGCACAAATGCATCGATTTGCTTCAGAAGGCCTTTATTATCCTCTGGAGTCATATGGATTCATTTATTTATGGATGGATACATTTATGCATTTTTTTGTCTTCAAAATGGCCACCCATTCACAACCATTAAAAACCTTGGAGGACTAAGGATATTTTTTGAATATATCTCCAATAGTCTGAAAGAAGACAGTCATATACACCTAGAATGGCTTGAGGGTGAGTAAATCATGGGATCATTTTTCATTTTTGTGTGAACTATCCCTTTAAGAATCAATATTGGTTTGTCAAAATGAGAATCAATTAAAATTGAGAAATCTATATTTTTAAACACACTGCAGTTCCTAAAAAAGTTTTATTCTGTTAATTTTAACTCAAATTTGGTGCTTGGGGATTTTGAACTTTGGACCTTGCCTGCCGTTCGCCCTGACGCCTTTCCTTCCGTTCTGTTACACCTATTGCACTGTTTTTGCGAGCACTGAATTTTAAGCTCCAAATGTTCAAAACAAAATTAATAAGCATCACCTTCAGTGAAAATGAAATTCCATCTTAATATTAAAAGCCAGAGAACAGGTCTTATACTGTGATACTCCAGAAGGCTAAATATCATCAAAAGGAAGTCAGGAAAGTCAGATCAGTTCTTAACAAGAAGCAGTTCAAAAAAAAAAAAAAAAAAAGTTCAGTGTACTGGGGCTTTTTAAAGTAAGGAGAACTTGGACTCCCTCCACAAAGTGTGAGACAAGCACAAATCTAACATCACAGCTCTAGCACTTCAAAGCCATGGCAATGCCTCCCCACAGGAGTGGCCATGGAACAGATGTCTGAGAAAACTGCTGCACAGCCATCGTTTTGAGGCCTCCAGTGACTTATGTTTAAAAAAAAAAACTCCAGAGTAACAGACCACACGACGAAGGACACAAAGATAGCACAGTCTGAAGGTCTTAGTGTGCGTCAGCATCAAAATCCACAGTTTACAACACTTTGAAACCAAGCTTAACCTGGATTAGAAAGGAAATCTACCATGTTTTAAAATTCCAATTTTTACTTATAAAATCTTAATGTTCGCTTAGAGAGGGTACATAGGGTAGTAAGTTACTACAAACAAAAATGTGGCTATAAATAGCTACATAAAAAAAATCTGTCTCCCAATATATACATACATAATTCAATTAGTTCTAGAAAATTTCCTTCGTATGGGAAACTGATAAAACTATTTAAAATAACATAATATTTAATCCACAATGTTTCAATCGTCCATCCATCTTTTCTGGCCTAATGAAACTCACGTATCATGGTATCGGAGAGCGATGTCAATTCAATGAAACATAACACTGCTGCTCAATCACCACAACACAAGGTTATAATGACCCTAATCGTTATCGCTCTAATGAGGTCCTATCAAAATCAATCATCATTTCTAAGCTTGTTTTCATGGCATACTTATGAACACAATTAAATCAAGGCATTCAATTTGAATAACAAATCATATCTACCCATATACCCGAACAGGTTATGTTCAGAAAGCTTATTGGTATTCACTGCGTTATATAGCTACATTTGTGGGTAAAATATTAAGGGTTGGAGGGCTTTCCAGGCAAAAGGGATGGTTTCCAGCCATGTTAGAGAGTATAGCAGCCAAACAGAGCCATCAATACTAGCTGTCTGGTCCAAGCTAATGCAAACCCTCCCAGCTTTAGACACTGATGTACATTTATAGAACCTTTAAAGCAAAGCCCCATTACACAAAATATTACATTAAATGACTGCTATGACAGTGACACCATCATCACAGCCACATCTGAGCACCACAAGATATGATTAAGTGTGGTATTACAGATTTGCTTCATGGTACAAATGAATTACGTAGATGAAAAATATAGAAAATAGAACAAAACATGGAAAAAATATTTGAAAGACAAACTATTAGTGCTTTCAACGATTAACTTTAAGAGAGTGATCAATGATGGAAAGGTCATATAAATGTACAAATTGAGAAAATGCACATGTACACTTATATTTACAACATCCTCGTTTTTTTCAAAATGTAATAAATTTGGTTAATTATGCTATTCTTGCTACCTTCTATTTATTTGCATATAGCATTGTTTTTTCCTTACTAAGTTAACCTATAAAAACAGAGCAAACCATTTTAGAGAAACAACGTCCTACAATAAAGACGGGAAGAGTTTCATTCTTATTATTAGGCAACAATGGAATGGAATGTGGGCAATTACTTAATCGTCCAGCACATTAGCACTATTCACCAGTTGGATTCAGATACTTTGAGAAAATTAGGGCAGCTTCAGTAATTCATCCTCAACAAATTGAGCTTTGAATGACACACACACACACACACACACACACACACACACACACACACACACACACACACACACACACACACACACACACACATGTTTGTTTTTGTGAATTGTGGGGACTTTCCATAGACTTCAATGCATTTTACACTGAACAAACTGTACATTCTATCCCCCTACCCTGCCCCTACCCCTAAACCTAACCCTCACAGGAAACTGTGCAAACTTTTACTTTTTCACAAAAACTCATTCTATATGATTTATAAACCCATTTACATTGTGGGGACCGCTGGCTGGTCCCCACGATGTAGGTGAACTCAGGTTTATATTACATCATGGGGACATTTGGTCCCCACAATGTAATATAAACAAAAGCACACACACACACACACACACACACACACACACACACACACACACACACACACACACACACACACACACACACACACACACACACACACACACACACACACACACACACACACACACGCACTAAACATTTGTATTCTTATCTATATTAAGCACTTGTGTGGTTTTATTATCTTTATTTGTTTCTGATTGTCTGTTGGTTCATAAATGTTTATCCTTTGGTTCTAATGCTTTGAACTTTTAACTGCCCCTCATTAAAAGGATGTTCAGAACAGTCAGTGTTTGTGGCGGCATAAATAATTCCAACCTCTTAAATTTTCAAGATGATGGCCACAGTGGGACATAGTGTTGTCTTCTGTTTGGCCTTTCAGGACAAAAGAAATTTACTCACACTGTAGAACTTCCCTGCTCAAGACAGAACCCAACTGGGAGAGCAGACATGGGCAGGGCTATGAATTATTACAAAGTAAACTTCTGGCCACTGTGTTGCTTGATGCCTGAGAATATATATATAAGTTAAAACCATGCCAAGTTTCACAGATTTGTATCATAAAGTATAATTTCATCTCCCCTGCTGCATGTTAAAATCATGGTTTTAAACAAAAAATTTTCGATTATGGCTTCCTACGATAATGAAAACAAAATAATCGAGGTAAACGATTATTGTGCCGCTGCCGCATTCTGTCTAGCGTACATTTCTTTCCTTCATAGCGGTGCTCTTTCATTCCTCCCTAAAAGCAGAAACTTAACATCCAAATCAGCCAAATATGTAACATTGTAAAATACAGTCTACTGTTGCGAAACTGTGGGATTTGTTTGATAATAAACTGTTATTAAATGCATATTAAGCCGCAAAAGAGACACTAGGCGTTTCTCAATGTCAAGGATACTTCCTTGGCAGGACTGGTCCTTCCAAGTCACTTCCTTCAGAGTCTAGGAGAGGCTCCTCTTTAGCATTCAGAGAACACGTAAATGGAACAGACTAGCAAGTGCACGTCATTGTGTCATTACCCCCCGGTAAACAGCTGCTTGTTTTCTACCTTTACAGTCTATGTTTTCCACACGGAGACGTATGAACGCCTCCGTTTGTTCCTTGGTCCCTGTTAAAAAATACGAGAAAGCTATGAATAACGCTGTGAATGGTATAAATGGTATAATATTAACGTTAAATTACTTTAGACAACTTAACTAGTTATTTATAAAGGATGCCGGTGATGGCAAACAAGCTAAAAACGGTCCGGTTCAGTTAGCCATCAATAACGTAATTTGTATTTGTATAATTTATAATATCAATACTGTAGTAATTTGTACTGGCATTTAAACGTTAAACTTTATTTATCTGACATATTTACTACTGTTATAACAAATGTTTGGTAACGTAAATATACTTACATTTGAAAGCATATTGCCCGCTAACGTCCAACATTTTTTAAAAACATTTTTGAACAAGATTGCAAAGCTGCACGCATAGGATTGTGGGTGATTTGAGAGCGCGAAGAGCGCGAAGGATACACATATGCATCCTTTCCTGTGTATGGGATATTTTTCGAACGAAGGACTCAGTCCTTGTTTGAAATTCCGAGGATCCTCGACATTGGAACAGTCCTTTGACGGATGTCGATGACGTAGCATCCTCGAAATTCTGGCTTCCGAGGATCCTTCCTTGACATTGAGAAACGCCTACTGTTCCGAGGTGGTCAAATGCGGATAGGCAAATGGGCTTCAAATATGCGCCTTGAAGCGTACACACAAATGTCAAAATGCATTTTTGGAAGGTACACATTTGAGAAAGAAAATGCATGTGTAACAGTATACTGGATCCGTGCATTAGCTCTTAAAGTGACAGCAGCCTAATAAACCTGCTGCAGTCTGTCATTAATGATAATCAAACAACAAATGACAAAGGAAAATCCTTCACTGATATTTTTGACTGAATAACTAGGTAGCTTTAATAAGGATTAATCTATATTTAATGTGTATTTTTCCTTTGATTATTCAATTTTTTGTTGTAGGCTATTGCTTATCTGAATGCCACAGTACAGTTTTATCTTCCTGAAAATGATTATTTAATTAGTATTTTCCGCTTTGTTTATAATTAGTTTCTTTGTTCTTATAGTATTCCTGACTGTTTATTTGTCTTATGTAATTATTTTGAGGACTTTTTTTCTTACATTAGTTAACCTAGTATTTGTTTTTGCTGAAGTATTCATAATTGTGAAATTTCACTGATATTTAAAATGACTTGTTAAGACTTTTATCATATCGCCCACCAATAATAGTGTTAAATAATCGTTACTGACCATAAATAATCGTGATTAGGATTTTTACCATAATCGAGCAGTTATAACTGTAAAAAGCAGACCCAGTTTAAAAAATCATCCACCTGTGGGTGCCGTTCTGGAAACGTTGGCCAAGTCCTATGGCTAGCTCCCGCTCCCATGTCTATTAAAGGTCACCAAAAGTCAAGTTCATTCGCTTCCTTTTGTCCTCTCTCCCCATTAAATCTGAAAATTGTTTAATCCAGCAGGGCAATGAAATTAACCTTTTCACCCGCCAGACCGTGCATCAGCGCCTGGAAGGCAAATCGCATTTTTAAACTGGATAAAGAGGGCCTGACTCTCCCTAGACCTGCAACCTCACACATTTGAAGGGTTTATCACTCAAAGACCATAGATGTCCTTTGCTAAAATAAGAATTGTATGAAAAGGCAGTTTTGCTGGCTTAATTCAGATGTCACTTGAGGTATTGAGTATTGTCTTGAGCAACTACTGTTAGAATGGGGCTCTACAACTGTATAGAGCCTTAGACACCATAGAGCCCAGTATTAATTAAACTCAAAGGACTGAAAGTAAAGGAAAAGACTGTGAAAGGACATGCTGACATTTAGTAAGATGCAATTATTAGGTTGTTTTCACACTTGGTTCGATTGCTTGGTTCAAAAAGAGTTTGATTTCGCCCGTTTCTTTTCTTTTAAAACTATTATTTGGGTCTAAATTGTAGTACATTTGCGTTATCAATGTGAGTCCGCAGCAGCAGCTGTTTACCACTGTAACTAGGTAAAGACTCAGGAGGAGAAGACGCCAGCTTCACTGCTATTGAAGTATTTGTCCCTTTGGATTTGCCGCCACAACTTCACACACACAGAAAGGAACTAGATTCTGTCTGTCACAGATATGAACTGCTCTATGAAGAAAAGAATTTCTATGGAAACTATACCACATAGTACGTTAATTACAAGCAGGAGCATGCACAAATGCAAATTATACATCAATTACTCTTTAAACTGCAGAAACCTTACTAGTACACAAAACCATATAGCAGGCCATTTTTTCAGGTGCAAAACCAAACGCATAAGTTCAGAAATACACAGCCCCAAGTCTCTATCTTATACCAATTGAATTTCTATTGATTCTTGTGTGCTCAGTATGTAGCAAAACGCCCTGGCAGAGTGCAGTCGATTGAACAGAAATACCCGTTTTACCACCATGTTCAATTCCAGCTGAAATGACACTTAGCCAGGCAGATATGTAGCTGGTGAGGTTATTCCTGTTTGAAAGAACCAAGTTAGCCCGTATCAGGTGGTCTTCCCTTCACCTATCAAAGAAAATGGTAGCAATTTATCATGGCACTGGAGTCTGAAAGTTCAGGGTACATCCATTTGGCTTGAACCACAGCTCTAATGAAACATGTTGCAATGTGAGCATTCAAGCCTGGCAGGGACTAAAGCTCACCCACTTCACATGTGCCACATGCTCCAACTGCTTTAATAAAGAGACCAGGAATATGATATTTTCTCCCCCAAAGCTAACCTGAACTAAAATTTAAAATTTAACCTGATGATGGATTGGCAACAAGCATCTGACAGATAATCTATGGCTATTGCATTTATTTTCTCATTAATTCTCATCCAAATGGGCCATTATGGTACAGCACTAACAGCAATTTGGGTCACATGTAAATGGCCATTTAAAGAGCTGCTCTAAGGAGAACTATGCCCAATAAAATGAGCTCAGAACTGTGGTTTCAGGCCTTGTGACATGCATTCCCACTAAATCTATGTAGTCTTAGTCTATAAGAATGCATTTTCAATGTGTTCAGCAGTTTTATTTGGGTGCATATCACTGATAACAACCCTAGAAATATTTTCTCCTTGAAGGCAACTTTATTTCTTTGCGTCGTGAAGTTATTTCCGGATGTTATTTGCTGAACAGTGGTAAATATCAGACTGCATTAATATAATGAATTTCAGACAGCTTAGCTGTGGATGATCATTTCTTTTTCCTGATTTCATCAAAAACAAACTTGTACTCCAAAATGTATTACAGTCATTTGCTATGTAAAATTGCAAGGGATTGTTAACCCAAAAATAAAAATTCTGTCATCATTTACTCACACTCAACTCATTCAAATGAAGATCTGAGAATGTTTTTAGAGAAAATTCTTTTTCATCCAAAAAAAAAAAAAAACATTCACTTTTAAGTATGTGCTTTTGTGTTTTGCAGAAAAAAAGAAAGTCATACAGGTTTAAAATGAAATGAGGATCAGTAAATGATGACTGAAAATGTTTTCTTTGATATTTGTGATGCACTCTGTTATGTCTGTAGATCTTATTAGTGGTGCTAAATCAAAGAATTTTGGCCAATTAATGATTTTTACTCATCCAAAAATTTCACAAATCTGACATAAAGAAGCACAAAATAAACCAAACTGTTGTGCATCCTGATTTCCAGTAACTCTAAGTAACAACAACTGACCTGGGCATCTTACACTGATTCATTCTCATCCACTGACTGTACTGTAATCTTTTTAAAGGCATTTAGTCACGCTCGCTGAGTCTGCACTTCCTTTAAAAGGCTTCACTTTCTAGGAGTGATGATTGGGGTCCTCAACATGCTTAAGCCAAAGACTATGTTTTACTGCATTAGTACATAATGAGGAATGATAAAATGAGTAATGGACTACATACATTAACAAATCAGCATCATGCATCGAATGATTTCCATTTGCATTTTACAGTATGATCTGCCAGATTGCAGCTAGTTAGAACCTTCAGCACAAATAGTTAATTTAATCAGGCCTAAATAGAAGGAATTAGTCTTGAAATGTCCCTTTTTTCTCAGCAGGACTAATCGCTCCATCATCGTGAAAATGGCAATATTAAGGGCGTTTTCTGTAAGATTATAAAGTTACAGAAAAGGACTGACTAATACAGCAAGAAATGGGATTTTGTAAAACAGCAGCTCTGTATAAGAGTGCTGCCTTGGTCTTTTTCCCAGGTGAATGAAGTCATGCTCCAGGGCCTTTCGGGTTCTCTGTTTATAATAGATATGCCAGAGTTTCTCACTAAAATTATTCATCACAGTTTTCTCTGCAGCTTTGTACACATGAAAGAAAAAAATGGTGAGATTATGCAGTGCTCTATTTAAAATATAAAAAATAAAGAAAGACAGACTTTTAAAAAAAAAATGTATAGGCCAATTGTACAAAGTCGCTTTTAAAGCAAAACTTTTAATAGAAAATATTGAATTTTGCTCATAAAAGATCACCATAATGTGTACTGCTGGGGAAGCCACTTTGAAACTATAGCTTCCCAATCTACTCATAATTTAAAGTAGGTCAACTACAGTCAAGCTACTCTTTCTTTCTCTCTCTCAGACCTGAAACTCTACTGAACACCTTTGGGATACACTGGAACAGCGAGGCAGATTCCAACACCAAACATCAGTGCCTGACCTCACTGATGCTCTTGTGTCTTTGAACATTTAATTTCAAAAGCATGGCAAAAAGCATTAATCCTTCCATTTCCTGCTATAAAAGCTTTAGTTCTCCAGGGAAGGCCTTCAACTATGTTAGAACATAAATGCAGGGATTTGCTACCTTTTAGACTAAAGAGCATCAGTGAGGTCAGACAGTGATGGTGGGTGACAGGGTCTGGCTTGTCATCTGTGGTCCAATTCATTTCAATGTGTTCAGTGGGGTTCAGGTCTGGGCTTTGTGCAGGCCAGTCAGGTTTTTGTACAATAGCTATCTGTTATCACAGAACTGGACTGGAATGGCAAAACCTGTTAATTTGAAGGAGGTGTCCATATACTTTTGGCCATACAATGTGTGAGAGAGGACAAAAAGTATTTGATTATTGCTTTGGTTTGCTTGGCTGTAAAGCTGTGGCCACAATACAATTTAGTGAAGAGTTTTATCACACTACCTTCTTATTGGAAAAAGTAGCTTGTTACTGGAGAAGCTGAATTACCACGCTACTGAAAAATGTATCTATTTATTTACTAGCTTTAATTAGTTACTCCCCAAAGCTGACAATGAGGCATTCAATGAATATGGCAGGAGACCAAATAACTGGCATCCATCCTCCAAAGGCTTTGTAATGTAAAAGTTCAATGAGATTTTGACCTACTTAATACAAAAAGGCCAATCAGGCTGAAAATGGCTCAATACAATTAGCTAGCTTTGCCAGAGTGGACCATTTTCTGCAAGACACAATATAATTAGCTTACTGCAAGTGGTTGGACCACTTTGAAAGAATTAAGTTGAGAAGGGCAGGGTAGGTACTACAGCAAGTCTTAAAGAAGGACCACCCAAAAATGAAAATTTTGTCACCAGGGCTTGACATTAACACCCGGCGACCTGCCAAATGCGGGTGGATTTCAGCAGTGACATGTAACACAGTCACTCCTATTAGCCACGTTGGTGGGTTGAATTTTATATATAATGTATATCTTTCAATTGCATCTGAAATAATAAACTAAGTGCATTGTCAAAAATGTTGATTTTTCCATACATATCAATGCTGAAATATGTAAAATGTTTCCAATACTCATTTTCCACAGAATAGATAGACGATACCAACTGAGCTTTCTCACTCTCTCATCTCTCTGACAGTGAGTTTACACACAAACCCGCCTCCCCTCACTCACTTGTTTCAGTTGCGCTGGATGTGTTACAGGGCTTGAATTTCGGTGAGGGATTGCATGTATTTAGGGCTGTCAAACGATTAATCACGATTAATCGCATACAAAATAAAAGTTTGAGTTTGCCTAATATATGTGGGTGTACTGTGTGTAATTATTATGAATATATAAATACAAACACATCCATGTATATATTTGAGAAATATTTACAAGTATATGTATTTATTTATATTTTTATATAAATATATATTACATATAAATACATTTTTTGTACATAAAAAAACATATTTCTCTTAAATATATACATTAATTTGTGTGTATTTATATATACATATTATTTACACACATTACTCACACATATTATGCAAACTCAAACTTTTATTTTGTATGCAATTAATCGCGATTAATCGTTTGACAGCCCTACGTGTATTGCACATCATTTTACTCATTCTCACAGATTTTGTGCTCACACCCAATGTGCGTCAAAAATTGAGTTATTTTTTGCTGCTTATTGCATATAAACATTCAAATACACACAAAATAATTTTAAAATGCCAGCCTTACTCACGTAAACACAGTCAGTTATTTTTTAAGTGAGCGTAAACAGTTGAGAAAGAAAAAGCATATGTAACAGTATAATGGATCTGTGAGTCAGGTTTTAAAATGACAGCAGCCTAATATACCTGCTGCCAAATGAGATAATATTAAAAATATCTATATGGCAGCTTTTCCTCATGGTATCAATGTCAAAATTGTGGCCATTGAAAATTACGAGTGTCTAGTAACTTTGGAAAACCACTAGACACAGTGGCTGGTGAGCAAAAAACGTTAATGTCAAGTGCTAATTGTCACTACCCTAATGTTGTTCTAAACCAGCAGGACTCTCTTCCATAGCACACAAAAAGAGCTAATTGGACCAACCAATTCATTTAAAAGATCTGATTCAAAAGAATGATTCATTCATGAAGGAAGATGTCAAGATTTTTAATGAGTAACAACTTTATTTTTGGTCACACAAAGCTACTGTATGGCTTACGTACACCTGCAACATAGTAAGCCGTGTGGACAAAGTTTATAATACTTTTATGGTGCTTTTTGAAGTTGCGATGAAACAGTAAGACAGATGTTTTCTTCTGTAATGTGACATACATTTGAGTAAAACAGATTATCGAAAAAGAAAATAATAAAAGTAGGAGAGGGATTTGTTTCTATACAAGCTAATTTAAAGCCCGTTCATTGTAACTATATAGAAAAAAGCATGAACAGTCAAATTTTCTTCCTTTGTGCTCTGTGGAAAAAAAACGTGCATAAAAGGTAAGTAAATGATTACAGAATTTTTATCTGCTGGTGAACTATCCCTTTAAGCAGTGCAGATTTTAGTCTCTAAAAGCAGCTTCTGCATGTTCACATCGCTCATTACTGGTCCATAAAGCAATCTCTGACATCAAATGCGGCTATTTGAAGGCCAGAGAGATTTACTTGGCAGTTATTTCCGTCACTTAGCAGGTTTAACACATATCCCAATAAGATTTATAAAGTTACAGCACAAAAACAAAGTGCTGACCTGCAGTATGTCTCTGCAGAAATGTTCTGCTATATCTCTGTGATATCAGAAGATGAGTTTGTATCCAAACAGCAATGACAGCCCAAAAGCACCGGACAGGATGGATGGCCAAGCTGATAAGACCACTGCTTGCTCGTCTATCTGACTACGCTGTGCCCACATACCGCTTCAGCTGTTTTTGCGGAAATATTGTTGTGCTCCAAATGATATCACAGCCAAACATGAGCCTGAGTAATGCACCATGAAGATGAACAATGCATAGCTAAGTGGATTTATAAAAGGAATAGTTCACCTAAAAATGAAAATGATGTTATTTACTCACCCTCGTGTCACTTCAAGCCCCTTCAAAATTCTCATTCTGTCCGGAACGACATGAGGGTGAATAAATAGATGACAGAAGTTTCATTTTTTTTAGGCGAAATATTCCTGTAATCTGGGAAGGCTGGCTGATGAACAGTGCGTTTTTAACCAGGCTGGCCTACCGCTGAGCTAAAAAGGATTTTATGAGGCAAATTAGAAAAAATATGAAAGAATATTACAAAACAGTCATCATACATGGCTCTTAGCGGATTTTCTGCTTCTGTATGCTGTTGGATTTCGCTTTTATGATTCAAACGCAAGAGTCATTTTTGCAGTCAGAGAGAAAAACATAATCAGCACCGGCTCACTTGCAGTTTCATAACAGCTAATGCTCACACAATTTAAGCTCATTGTTCCAGCGTTCTTTGAGATTACATCGAGCCTGGATGAATCAATACAGTAATATTGCATTTATTTGTCAAATCCCTTTGTTAGGGAAGACTTTTCACACGTCTGCCTAACACTGCTGTCCTTCTGCAAAGAAAAAAATGAGGCAGGGAGGGGGGGGGGGGTCAATGGGGGTGCAGTACGCATTTAAATCTGGCCATTTCCTGTCACCTTATCTCTAGCTTGTCTTTGTTCCCGTCATTTATACACTTCCCAAAGGCACCCTGCAGCCCCGACCTCATTTCCTGTGCTGTTTCCTGTAGGCATACAGGCCTCAAAACAGGTGAGGAATTCTGGGATGTCAGAAGAAAAATGAGCTTAATGTATTAGGTTACTAAAGTCCACACACTATACTACTAGCATTATTATTATGGTGCAGGCGTTATTTTATATAAATGTATATGGGTCATTGACAAATAAGGTTTTTAAAAGTGTAAAAAAAAAAAACATAACAGAGATAAAATTTATTTTGAAGTTTTATTGAGTGTTAACAATGAGATTATGTGGGTTTTATAATCAATTAACACTGCTTTTGTCATTTTTTACAAGATGGACAAAATTTGTCACCAAAAAGTAATTCGGTTTAACCTTTTGGTTGTACCGAAAGACGATATTTTCAAACAATGCTAACAGGCGGATATCTAGCTTGCTAGCTAGTTAGCTTGCTAGCTAGCAAGCTAGCAAAAGGACAATCAAACATTTTATATTTAGTATAAGTTTTTAAAATATTACAAAAAATGTCCATGTTTTGTAGGGTTGTACCGAATTACCTAATATTACAGGACATGCATTTGAGCAAGTGAAAACATAATTTTTTCAAATAGTTAAGAGAGAGTTAGTAACTTTGCTTCATGACCATGTGGTCCTTCGCAGGTGTCTGAATGATGTCACATCCTGTCACATGATAATGACCACATGACTTCAAAAGTGGTCCAAAATGGTCCCTTTATATTGGTTACTCCGAATGACATCAATGAAATTCATTTTTCCGGACATTTTTTCTCATAACGACTTCTAGACATAATTTTAATACCATTTTGCACTATGTTGATATATGACACTATATACATTTGTTACATTTTAAGATATTTTAAATCACAAAAGAATTGGCTGTATTGGCCTTTGGACAGTAAAACCGAATGACCTTTTGACAATTCAAAATCTTTAAAAATACCTTTATTTAGCAAATATAATTAAAACCTTTTGGATTAGACAAACAAACATAAAATGACCCATAACATCATTGACCCATATGTAATAAAATAAATATACATTTACATTGTGCCATTCAGTTATAATCTTAACCTAAACATTCAGATATAATCTAGAACTGTTCTTTTATTTATTTATTTATTTATTTATTTAATTTTTTTACATTTTGTAAAAACGTTTGGAATTGCATACTAACATACTTGCACACTAACTACTATTTCTATTTCTATTTCATCACACTGCAAATGAGAACGAGTTCAAACGAAGGCATATTGTGGGATACAATATTCTGGCAAATCTGGGTATTCCTTGCATACAGAAATGTACATACTAAGTATGCATACTAAACAGAAACAGAACAAGCAGTTAGTATGCAAGAATGTGAGCATGCAATCAGAACAGCACTTGACTCTTGTTGAGTTAAAAAGCGGTCTCAACCGATTTGAAAAGACGATCGTTTGCACCAGCTGGTAAAAGCGTGTGGCCAGTGCCGAACTTCCTGCCACTGCTTTGAATTTGTGCCGTATGTGTATGTGTGTGGAGAACGGGCTGTTTTGAGAGTCATTAGCAGGTGCTCCAAGCATACAGACAGTCTCTGCATGAGGCTTTCCCCAGGAAGCCAAAGATGAAATGGCACAAATAATGAGGGGCATTATCAATCACTGGCAGGAGGTTGCTTACTCACATCCACACGAGATGAGAGAGAGAGATGGAGGGGGAGAGAGAGAGAGAGAGAGAAAATTGCTGTTTTATTTAACCATTCAAGGAAGCTTGACATTGGGGACAGCAGTGCTGTGGGTAATATCAGCAGGAGCCCTAGAAGATAAAACCATATTACAAAGTCTATCTTACGGCAAGGCAAACAGGTTAAACAGCATGTGGAGCCATGTTAAAAACCTTAAAACAATTCCCAGCAGCACTCAAATTAATTAGAACTGGATCTTTTTGCAAAATGTATCTAGGTGGTCATTTCTACAACCCCTCACACATCATTTTCTGGTCAACTGCACAAGGAGGAAGAAACGGCAAAGCTTTTGTAACCCACCAGCACGTGACCTATATACCAAAAAAGAGAGCAGACAAAATTACTTCCAACCCCTCGCACCCTTCTAACTACATCATCCAGTTCTGTATTTTAGGACTAGATTCCAGAGAATCATGTCAACAACAACAACAACAACACACAGGAACATATGTCAGGACAAGACAATTATGTGTAGTAAAGATCAAGACAATTACGACACCACAGACTCTACCTAATCTCCTTCACATAAGGGAAATATTTTGAAAGATATAATTTTTATCCATCAAAGAATCCTGAAAAAAATGCATTAATGTTTCCACAAAAATATTAAGCAGCACAACTGTTTTCAACATTGATGATGATAATAAGAAATGTTTCATGAGCACTGCATGCAGCTTTGGTGTGTGTAAGATACTTCTTTCAGAAATATTAATAAATATTTTTTTCTTTTTACAATTTTTATTTTTTTTTTTGGTTCCTTGGAAGAAGAAAAAAAAATCATACAAAACTAGAATGACATGACAGTGAGAATTTTTTTTTTTGTTGGTATAAATAAACCAGCTTTTTGATCGGTTAAGACCAGCACACGGCTTAGGCTGGTTTAAGCCATATATTACATATTCAATAATGTATGTACATATTGCAACTGTTTCTTTTCTTTGAAAAGAAGAAAGAAAGAAATCTATTCAGTGTATTCAGCAAATTCCTCATGTATAATTACAACACAAAAGTGATTTTCATTCTCTTTCAAACGCCAGTAAATACATAGAAATTAAAGGGACATTAGAATATGAGCCATTCTGCTATGGTGAAAATTATGTAACCGATACAACCCAGCAGCCCTGACATAATCACATGCCTGCAGAAACAAGTTCCTAAATCGAGCAAATACGACTTAAGGGTTCAGTACAGTTCAGGCCTGGTAAAAGTAGCCTGTCTGACGCGCTCAACAGATGACATGGGATTAAAGAGCAGACACACACTGAAAAATGCATAAAAACAAACCTCACATTTTAATATTGAAAAAGGGATGAAGCAAAATGTCACTGACTACCTTAAGGCTTAAGCTGTTTATTTAACTCTTTTTTCTTTTTTTGTGCTAAAAAGCACTACAAAAGCACTATTGGCAAATAGAGAAACAACTATCTTAATAAAGCAGGACAACACAAATGACATTTTGACTATGTTCTGATCAGCAACACCTATCACAGAAACAGGATATGTGAAGTTCTCAACCACAATACTTACAAGTGGACATCCTGTTATCCCACACAACAAAGCAAAGTTTGTTCTTAAATATCCAAAGCTTTCCTTAAAACATATAGCTAATTCATGCTATTTACTAAACTACATTAGCCTTAGAACTAGAGGTTTCATATTGACTTTAATAAAATTTACATGTAACAGTTACATACAATTACTAGAGCTTTTAAATATTAACATGCCATTAAAATGAGTGTCAGTTGATGGCAAAGATAATCTGAATGTAAAACAGGGGAAATAAGCATGCACAATTCATAATTATATACAAATAAGTGCACCATGCACACACATATAAAGTGAAATATTATTACAATTTAAAATAACTGTTTTCTACTTTAATATACTTGAGAATATGATTTATTTCCATCATGGCAAAGCTGAATTTTCAGCATCATTACTCCAGTCTTCAGTGTCACATGATCCTTCAGAAATCATTATAATATGCTGATTTGGTGCTCAAGAAACATTTCTTACTATTATCAATGTTGAAACTGTTGTGCTGCTTAATATTTTTGTGAAAACCATGATACAATTTTTTTGAGGATTCTCTGATGAATTGGATGTTCAAAAGAACAGCATTTATTTGAAAAAAAATGTCTTTACAGTCACTTTTAATCAGTTTAATGTGTCCTTGATGAATAAAAGTATTAATCATATTCTTATCGGTTATCAGTCGATATTAAAGATGTTTTTTAATAACCTTTATCAGCAAACATTATTAATCTTTATTATTTGAAATAACCAACTGCTTAAAGTGATAGTTCACCCAAAACATTCTGTCATCATTTACTTACTCACTTTAATTATGTCTTTAGTACCATTCTGGGCCTTGAAAGTGGTAGTTAAATTGCTGTGTGAGGAGTAAGAGAGCTCTCGGATTTCATCAGAAATATCTTAATTTGTGTTCCGAAGATGAACGAAGGTCTTACCGCCTGGAACACCTGACAGAATTTTCATTTTTGGGTGAACTAACCTTTTAAGTGTACACAGCCTTTTAAAATTGGTTATGTGGCTGTGTTCAGAATTAACTGATCAGTAAGTTCTTGTGAAATAGTACAACTGTCTTCACCTGAAGTGACCCTGATTAACTAATAAATCTGAGCTCTCCAATTCAAACTGCATCGACAGATGCCAACCAAAGCAGACAATCACCAGATTACAGTACATCACTTCTTAGACATTCCATGTTCAATTGGCAAAAACAAGCACTGACCAACACCAATAGACACCGACAGGGGTAACACACTGATATGACAAAACCCAATGAAGTGTCTGTTGTCGTCTGTCCAGCGTCAACTGGCCTTAAGATTTAACTGACATCAAAAAAAAAAAAAAAAAAGTTACTCTCTTGGGGAAATCTGCCCTTTAATCTTAAGTCCTGCATGTCTTTCTAGGTATACACTTAAACTTTGTTTGCCTGAGCTCTAGGACCTCACCATGAGGACAACAGTGCACACTCTGGCCACCAATCTTGCTCTTAAACTGATTCAGATAATTGGGGCTGTTCCAAAACCTGTGATCCCGGCCTTTGAGATAAGATTTCTTTGCCGTAATCCAAAGAGCCAAATCACACCTTTCAAACATTATTACAGAACATTTTCAAAATTATCTATCTAATGATTGGCTGGCCTACAATGCAGCAGTATATTTCTTGGACTTGATTTGTCAATGGTGTCTGCATATCAAGGCATTATTTTTTATGTTAGTCCCCATACCCTACATATTCACCAGAGTCATAATACACACTGGCCTGCTGCTCCCCGGAACTCTGTCGCACAGAATGTCTACTTAACCTGTTACATAAATCCAAATTATCCTCATTAATCTCTGTCTAATTATTGAAAAGCCCAGGCTGAATAAGAGCAGTAATGCTTAATCGTCTCAGATGTTAGCATAGGGTGAGATGATTTCATATCACAGCCTAATTAAAATGCCCCTGGGGAGCTTCTCTTCATCTACATGACCTTTGACTTTTGGCATACAGCAGTTCTCACCTGCGGCTCTGCCCTCGTTCGCAGTTCCCCTGCAGGTGGTTGAAATGACAGAAGGGCCTCAGAGAGATGTACAGCAACGGGTATACAATTAATGATGAAAAAAACCTTTATGTCAAGATAAAAATATACTTTGCTTCAAGTGAATGCAAAATAAAGAAAACCGTGGAAACTTTCAACCTCTGAATGTAAAACAGTATGAGATTTAACATATCACAGACTGAGGGACCCCTTCATTGAAAATGAAGAAATTAAGAAATAAATAATATTGTAATTTTACAGTTGCACTTGTTATTATTTGTTTTCTTGTTATTATTATCTTGTTATTACTTGTTATTATTTGTATTACACTTATTATTTGTTTTCCTAAATGTGAATTTTTTTTTTATTTTATAGTGAAACATTACATTAGTAATACTTCTTATTTGTTTCTTATTTTAATTTAGTAATAATAATAATAATAATAATAATAATAATAATTTACATTAATATAATAATTTTTATTATAGAATTATTTATAATATATCATTATTATTACTACTTAATTAAAATATGAAACATTAGAAATATTACTATTGCAATATTTCACTGTAAAATAAAAAAATGAAATATTTAGGAAAAATAATATAAATAACAACAATAATAATTTTATTTTATATCTGTAAAATTAAAATGATATTTTTTATGGCTGTCTTCATCAATATCAATATGGTATAGTCATATAGTTTTATTATTATTATTATTATTATTATTATTATTATTATTATTATAGTCATGTATGTATATAAATCACAAATATTTTTGCCAAACTGTGCAGCCCTACAAACACACACAGCAAACGTGGAGCCTTTCTTTTTTAAATCTCCTTTTAAAATCGTAATAGTACTTTTTCCCCAAATTGTGCAGCCCTACCACTGACTTTAATTATACAATTACAAAAGATATCATCTTTCTATTCTTTAGGCTTGATCAACATGCAGTCACAATATCAGAGATGTTGTCACAAGTGGTCACAGGAGACACATTTAAAAATTACCTGATGCCAGCAATAAACAGCAGTGTCTCAGATGACCACTTGTGATCAAATCCCCCAAGGCGGATGTTAATACCAGATGCAAACAGGGCCAAAGAGAGAGAAAATGCAGCCCAAGGAAATGTGCAGGGCTGTAGTAAGAGCTAAAGCTGCTCTTAAGGCTTAACATATATTGAGCATTATGTAAACAGACTCCCAACATTACTCATCACCGTTGTGGGAAGACCACGGCTAAAGCTTGGATTAGTGATGTAGGAGGTTATTGTGGAAGTTAGAAGCTTGACTTTAGCGGAAGTGTCTGATCCAAATGCAGAACTCATAAATCAACAATGAAAATTACCAACTTTCGAGACCCTGTGGCTCTCAAAGCTCGACTTCTAAACCTTGCTAAGCCTTAGGCAATCGTTATTAAATGCAAATATAACAGGAACACATTAACAGTCTGGTTCCCATTTTCATTAGAGAAGCAATATAGAACAAAACAAAGGGAACCCATTATGGATGAAGGCTTGTGCTGTGACGTTCCATATTCCATGTATCGGCGACATTAATTGGGAACCTGCTTTTAAATGCTAGCAGGCAAGAGGAGGAGGTGAGTAGCAACTAGTGGTGCTTTGACAGTCGGTGAATGAACTAAGTACTTCCCTTAACATTAATGTCAAATTGCTCAGTTTGCTCCTCATGCAGGAAGGTGGCAAATTCTCACTTTCCAAAGCATCTTGAGCAAAGGCTTGCTAGAAAAAGCTGTAAAAAAAAAAAATAAATAAATAAATAAATAAACAGCACACAGCCGGCTGCAGATAGCATCCCTTTGGATTAGGAATAAACAGACAGCATGCAGCAGATGCCTGGTGAAAAGTCAACATTCAAGTTCCAAGCAGCTATTGTTTACATGATTGGCAAAGCTTCCAATCAAAGTATTTGGAGCATAATTAAAAACTGGAAGAATAGGGAGAAGTTAAAGGGTTAGTTCACCCAAAAATGAAATTTCTGTCATTAAGTACTCACCCTCATGTCATCCCAAACCCATAAGACCTTCGTTCATCTTTGGAAAACAAATTAAGATATTTTTGGTTTCTGAACCACACATAGGCAGAAACATCATTGCACCTTTTGAGGTCCAGAAAGGTACTGAAGACATCTGGAAATAGTCCATGTGACTACAGTAGTTCAACCTTAATGTTATGAAGCGACAAGAATACTTTTTGTGCGCAAAAACAAAACAAAAATAACGACTTTATTCAACAATTTTTTATCCTACCCGTCAGTCTCCTACGCTGTTGACTGTCCGAACGCCGGCTTAGTATTGGCCGACACTACATGTGAGCAGCATGAGTGTGATCGTGTTTTGCCAAAAAAGTTGAGGGGTGACCTAAATGATACAAATCATGATATTGTAAAATTAAACTTCATACAAATTATTTGGATCTGAATGGATGGTTTTTCAGTATGTAAAACAGCTGCCTGTTCCCACAAACTGTGGCCATAAATTGTAATCAACTAATCAATAATAAGACACCCTTTCAAAGTAAACAGCTAACGTAATATGATGGATAAAATGACTTTGTATAAACCAAAGGATTTACATGTTTCGTTAAACAAAAACACATACAACCTAATATCACATTTGAGCTAATATCACCAGAGCATATAAACAAATTATAAGGCCTTCCCAGCTTTAGCTCAGGTTAATGTTTCATAAATTCAGAATCAGTCTCTTTTACCTCTACTGTAATAACAGAGAATTGATTTATAGTTGGCTGGGGTTGAGTCAGAGGCTGTGAGTTGTGGGTTCTGGGGAAAATGAATGAGAAACAGTCTACCACTGGAAGCTATTTTTGTACAGCCATATATTGTTTCTTGACCACACAGTAGGACATCTGAATGCAAATTTTAGGCATCACAACATTATAAATGTACAGTATGAAAATTAATATTTATTTGAAGATTTGCTAAAGATTGGATTTAACACAGTGTTATTAAATTGGATCAGCAATCAACAAATACCAATCAAAAAATAATATTATTCGATAACATATATGGTACCAATATATAATAGACATTTCATATTCAAAACAAAATGACAAAATCTAATAATTTTTTCTTAAAGTATTACCAATTTCATACGGGGACCACTGTTGTGTACTATGTACAAACCAATCAATAACTTTGTGTCCAATTAGAGAGGTGGGCCGTAAAATTAAACCATATGAATTGAGCGGTTTAGTTCAAAATTTTGTGAAGAGAAACGATCGCTTTATATGACGAACAGATTGAATTTAGGCTTTTATTCACATAAACATTCATCAACTCACACATCAGTAGTGGTAAACCAAAGGATGCTCAAGCATGTTCGCATGACGTGCTTGTTCTTGCGGGTCAAGCAATTTGGTTGAGCTTCTGTTTATGTTCGCCGATCAATGTTTATAAGTAAATAAAAGCCTAAATTCAATCTGTTCATCATTTAAAGCGATCGACCTCAAAAGGGGCAATGACATTGTGTGGTTCAGAAACCCTCGGATTTCATTAAAAATATTTATGGGTGAACTAACCCTTTAAACTGATGTCTTACCATGGCAGTTGATGAATATGAAAAGATCGACTAGGGCTGGGCGATAAAACGATAACGATATGTATCGCGATAGACACGTGATCGATATCAATAAAAAATGTGTTCGATAAAACGTTCGATATTTTTTATTCTTTGTCGGAAGAAAACAGAGGTTGCGAAGCAAGTTTGGTTGCATTAACAAAGGCACTCGCTCTCTAGTAACCTAGCAATGTAGGACACGCTAACAGCCAATCATGTAGCAGAATCAAGTCTGGTTGCGCCATATCGTTGTCTCGTGCTGGTCTGCTGGATTCCTCTTCAGTTGGATATTATAAGTCTGATCGTAGTCAGACCAATGTCATCTGCAAATTATACAAGACCGTCATCCCCGCCAAATTCTCAGGTTTCTCTATGTTTATATTTAACACTTTGCACTATTTTATTACACTTTATTAAGCATTTCTTACATTTTCTTTCATTTTGCACTTTAAATGTTAAGAGATAATTGTTAAGTGTTCATTGTAACTTATGTTTACATTTTAATTATTTGAGTTTTCCATGGTTGTTGACATTTCTGTCTTAATAACTGAGGGGATTATGATCATAGGAAGGTTAAGTTTAAAATAAAAATGTTTAAATGTAATATATTTTTCTCCTGGTACTTATTTTAAATGGCACAACACCTCATGGCAGTGTCAAGTGTTCACTGATCACGTGATTACTTGCTTATTACAATGCTATAGAAGCATTTTAAAAATGATTACTACAAGGACCACATAGAATATACACCAAGGCCACTGCCAGCAACCTTAGCAAGCCAGGACACTCAGTAATCTAAAACAGGGCTTTCAGGGTAGCTGTAAAGCACTGCCCTAAGGGTGAATCGAGCCAAGCAAATCTTCACTCCCTGTTCTTCCTCTCAGCCTCCTCAAGACCGCTCCTTCTCCACCCCACCTTCCTCCAGACAAGGCCCTGAAGGGCCGTGTTTGTTCTACCATTCACATCAACCCATCAGAGCTTAGAATTAGTGATGCACTGAAATGCAATGTTACATTGTTTACAAGCCGTTTTACTGATGTCTTTGTCCAATTGAAACACTGATTGCACGATTACATAAGACATGATATATTTCTGTAAGTTGTATCCACATACCTTCTAATGCTATGTTAAATTTTATTTTGTGCTCTAACTAGTAGTACAGAGGAACAGATGACCAGTTCACATGCATTCCACGCTCCCTCTTGAACTAAACAGCTACAGCAATCTGTCAAGCCACATTAAAGAGCATAAAATTGACATTTATTGTTTGAATTCATTATAAGAAATTGATATGAGAATTTGTTTCATATCAAATTTAACAAAGCACAAAACTTATAGCGATTTTGGATAGTAAGTGTGTTATTATGGTTAGTGTAGGTTTGTTCATCCATCAACAGAAAACAGACTAAAAGATCAAAATGAAGAACAATTAAAAAAAAAAAAAAAAAATCAATCAATATTCTCAAACCAGCTCTAGCATCCACAGAACTGACATGTTTACATGTAGTTTATCTATGTCACTGGTTCCCAACCACATTCCTGGAGTACCCCCAACACTGCACATTTTGCATGTCTCCTTGATCAAGCACACCTGAATCAAGTCATCAATTCATTAGCAGAGACTCCAAGACCAGAAATGGGTGTGTCAGACAAAGGAGACATGGAAAATGTGCAGTGTTGGGGATACTCCAGGAATGTGGTTGGGAACCACTGATCTATGTTGTATACATGAAATAGACACTGACCATAGACTGTAAAAAACACTGACACAGTCAAGAAGTGCCATTAGAGAAGCAATAATTAAATGTCATTATGTTGGTCAATGATTTTGGCCTTCCAAAAATTTGGTTGCAGAAACTGATGCACTACATAATCTCAACAGAAAATACCATGGCAATAACATGTTTTTTTTTTTTTCAACATCAGCACAAAGGGGAGAAAAATCACTACCACACATGGCCTTCCTGGCTTACTGGTTCAGATAACTACCGCATTAGGGAGATAGAGTGAACTAGAGGGACAGTAATGGTGGACGTGACACAGTCGCTCACCTCCTTCAGCACCTGAGAGAGAGCAGGAGTGTGCTGTGCATTGGGGCACTAATCTACACATCCTCAGGCTATGATTTAGAGAATGTTCCCTGGTGCTGGATTAAATCTCTCCCTTCATGCACCCTGCCCTCTTCTGTCAGCCACTTTGAGGAGTAATGGGGCCAAATTGAATGCAGAGATTAGAAGCACACAACAGTCAGTGTTCCAGCAGATTTTGATGCGCCTCTCACAGTAGAGAAGTTGCACTCAAATCAAACTGTCATTGAAAACTTAGTGCTGTGCTGTGGGAGTTTGGCTTGCTACTTAGCTCTGCTGAAAGCAAGTGCCCATTTATCAAAGAATCAGAGAGCAGACCAAAGCACTTTTACCAATCTCGATTCTAAGATTCATAAGAACTCTACAGAGCAGTGCACTCTCATGGCTTGGGGGGGAGGGAGTAAATTAATCAAATTACACTCTGCAGGAGGCACATTTCATTTTTAACAAACAAATTCAACTAAAACACAGCTAATATTTGCTGAGAAAGACTAGTGTTGAAGGGTTAGTTCACCCTCATGTCCTTCCACAGTTGTAAGTTCATCTTCGAAAACACAAATTAAGATATTTTTTGATGAAATCCAAGAGCTCTCGGACTCCTCCATAGACATATGGATAGTAAACAAATGGCGTACAGATGAATAGTAAATGAACGAACAGCAAATAGATGATGTACAGATAGCAACAAGCCAACAAACGGACGGCAAATGGATACCAGACAGTGAATGGACAACCGGCAGAGAACGGGTGATGTACGGATGGAGGACAGATCTGTTGGCGGACAGTGAACCGAAAACAAATGGACGACAAATGGACATATGGGGTACAGAGACAGTGAACAATTAGAAATAACAAGAAACAGAGTGGCAGACATTATCTATCGGATGGAACACAGAAGGTCGTGACAGATATGGAACGACAGACGTGAGTCGATGGACTGACAGGTGGACATACTTATCGATAAACAAAGAAATGAATAGAAAAACAGACGGATGGAAATATTCATCTAAAGATTGGCAGACATATCTATCTGCAAACAGACAAAATTCATTGCCCTGGTTTCTGATGAATAATGAACAACTACTATCTCATGAAATGAAGTACAACAGCCCTTGTCTCTCCATACTAAGATATTTCCTTTTTGGTATTTACTAAATGTCTTACCCATCATTGATGATGGATTGGTTGCTGTTGCTTCACAAACCTTACAGACGAGAGCGAGACCAATCATTCATGAGTTAGATGAAGACAGTCCATTTCCAACACAGTGGGTGTTTCAACAAACCCTAAAACCCCCAAGTGAAAGGCTATTAAAAGCATGAAGGCTGTTGGTTATCTCTGTGGTGTGCCATGACTATCAGTTACTCCACTTGAAGTGAGATTGGACTAGACTGGGGCCAGAGGAGAGCAAATTTGAAACCTTAAAGCAGCATAACAATTGGTTACGTTTCTTTACAATACAATTTCTCTAATATCTATTCTTTACCCAGTATTTACTTTGCAATAGTGACTAAATCACAAGAGTGCTGCCAAGAGAAACACTGTCATTTAAGTCAAAAGTTGCAGTGTGCTGTAACTGCTTCGAAACATTCTGTAGCCAAAGATTCCTCCTCATGGAATTTAGTTACTTGATATATTTCATACAGAAATGTAATAATACTTCTGAATGAGTAGAATGTTGTATACGCCTCATAACACCATGAAGAGAGCATAGGAAGATTTTAAAATTGAAGGGGACATCTACAACTGAGAGCAGAGCAATTGCAGGGCCTTACAGTTATAGGAATTTCTTTGAATTTCAATACATTCAAATTCAAATTGCAATTGTGCATCAGTTTGCTACCTCTATTTTTGCTGAGTCTAAATTGAGTTGGAATTCAAAAAGGCACTCACAATTCAATTCTGAATGATGCACAACCCTGCTGTGATACAATACAGTTTAGAGCAGAGCTGAGAGGTTGCTTCCCTCTTATTTATGTCACTGTCAAATGTTCACTGATTAATTCAAAATTTAAAACCAACCTTTGTCAGATTCTTGGCCAGCTCATTGCAAAAGGTGCCACAGGGCTCCTGCAGGGATGCAGATTAGAATATGGAATAATAGATCAATGTAAACAAAATCAGATGATTATGACTAAACTCAAGGCATTAACGTTTGCACTTTGCAGTGCCTGTTACTTTTCCAGTCATGACCCAAACATGCAGCTAAGGGATCTGCACAATTAGTTTTCTATTTTCTTTCCCACAAAACCTTTGACACTGCATCTGTTCTGTTTAAGCATTACAATTCATCAAATTCTTACAGAGTGTAAGTCTGGTCTAATATATTTAGTAAGAGGCTGAAACCAATCTCTAGGTTTTTATTAAAAGGTAATGTGAAAGTTAGTCTGAAAATTAGACACGAACTGCAGATTTTTTTAATTTCAGATAAAAAGTGTGATTGTGCAAGGACTCCAGCTGTGCTCTGCCTCTGGCTTGTGCAATGCAGCGATAAGAGTTTGCAATTGCAGGTAAGAAGATGCACAATGATCATAATGAATCAACAATCAATTCCGTTTAAATGCCAGTGACACAGATGTCTATTTACAACATGTTTTTGAAGCACTGATCATTGTAGCCAATTACAGACATATCTGTTGAGCGCGTGAACACAATGGCCAGAAGTGTTTAAGAATCTGCTCAACAGTACTCAAAATGCTAGGGGGAAACGCTGGTATCTTCACATTTTTAAAATTTCAGTACCGACTTGGTACCGAAGTCTGTACTTTTGATAACACTAAAACAAGTACTATAATAAAATGTATCTTGGGACCTAGGGCTGGGCGATATATCGCATGCGACTGTCACGCGCATTTCGTCAGTAAAGCCGATTCCCTGATTACCGCTAAATGGGCGAACACCTGCTATCACCTGCTTTCAAATGGAGCGCCATTTAATAGACAGAACCATAGATCACTGACAAGCTACGCAATATCGCGTTCATATCGCAAATAAATCGCCTTCGATAATGAACATGATATTGCGTAGCTTATCAGTGATCTACGGTTCTGTCTATTTAATGGCGCTCCATTTGAAAGCAGGTGATGGCGATTTAGCGGTAATAGGGAATCGGCTTTACTGACGAAATGCGCGTGACAGTCGCATGCGATATAATTTTTACAATATCACTTTTTTATGACATAAGCACACTTTTTTTCTGCAGTTCCCATTATTCTCTAATCAGCATACATTAAAAGGCAGATCAACAAATAGTACAATGATGAAGTATTAATAGTTTAAATAATTACATTTATTATTAATTATTATAATTAAAGTAATGAGAATTTGAGGGGAATATTTGGATCATGAAAATAACATCAAAAACACAAAAAAAAGTTGTAAAAAAGAGCTTAATGTTCTAAAAAATATATAGATAAAATATATTTTATGTAAAAATAAACAATATATAAAATATAATATCTTATTACATTCTTTTGATTTTCGGATGACATATGAACCAGACACATTCTCGACAAATTTATGAGCCACCTGTCCACAACGCACATAGATAACATAACATTCTCCTGGTATAAATGAACTGTGAAATATTGCGTCTCATTCCCAGTTTATCCTGAGAGATCCAAAGATTACCACTAAGCGTACCTTACACTTGGTCTCAACAAGGCATGTTCCCGAACCCAAATCACCATCAATCAGTATGGCATGCAAGGTACCCTGTTTTCTCAGTAGGCTCCCCCAGACAGAATCCAATAAAAGCTCCTCTTTGTCAGGTCTGGCTCATGCTGTAGGCCTTCAGTGACTAATAGCTTAGAGGCCCTGCTTATCAACTGCAGAATCAATTGTCAATTAGAGTTTACCACTGGTGTAAGGCATGGCTCATTGACAGTTGTCCGCGGCTGTATGACACTTCCAAATTCAAGCATGAGAATATATTCTAGGTGCCTCAAAATACAAAAACACAAATGAAGAAGTGATGACATATAACAAAGTATCAAATCTTATCAACAAACGTTCCCTCAGGAGGCAACAAATCTTTTTCAAGAGATTATTCAACAACTGCGTCACTCGAATATTTTATAAACTGCAATTTTCCTCATTTTAACACAACATTTCCCATCATGCTCTGGTAATTATATTTAAATGCAGCACAAAGTGTTATAATCTGAAGCACCAGCCAGCTCAAACACATAAAACTCAAACAATGGAGCAATTAAATGGAACAAAACAGAGGGATTTTTTTCTTTTCTTTGCTCAGCATTGTAAAATGCTGCTGGCAGGCTCAGACACAGATCATCTCTACCATTATAGGATATCTCTTGCATTGGCTACATGATAGATGGTCTCCATTTAACCAACTGATAATATCCCATGAGAACCCCTATCACAACATTACAAATGGAAGGCAACGGTCATCTAAGTCCATTCACTTCATCAAAGAATATGAATGAACTGCAGAGTAACTGCCTTTTTTCTTTTCTTTCTTTCTCTTTCTTTCTTTCTTTCTTTCGAAAATAAAGATAGTAATGGGCCATTTAGATTTCACACTGAATACATTGCAGGTCTCTACTGTTGTTGCCTTCAGCTTTCCTCATACACCATAAACAAAACAAGGGAAAGAGGAAAAAGTAGGCAAAAATGACAAATAATAGTTAAAATAATCATTTGTGGTACTGCAGTAATAAATATCCAGTAACATAACAGTAAAAGTGCAGATATTTTTTGTAGAAATCAGAAATTGCTTGCCTGGAACATGAGTCGGCTATACAGTATATTATATAAAAATATTTAACCACAGAATGCTGTGATTTAATGGCATATTTTGGACAGCTGTGTTATTGAAATGTATAATATATATACACTGCAATATATATTCAATTATGGTTATGAACCGTATGGATATCACAAAAGGCGTTAAGAAAATATCCAAGTTGTATTTCACCCCAAAATAAATTGGTAAAAAAAAACTAGGACAATTAAGATTGGTTTTTATTTATTTGTTTATTTCTTTAATTTTTCCTTTTACATTTTGAAATTTAGGTTTATTTTAGTATGTGCATTATGACTATTTCTATTACAATTAAGAACATTATATAATTTTAAAATATAAAATAATACATTTATTTATTTTGTTTTGGGGTATAATATCACTCTGACATTTTTAACACTTACTCTATAAAATCTGCATTAACCAGAGGTAAATAATAATTAAAAAAAAAAAAATAAAAAAATAAAAAAACACACACACAAACCCAATTTAAGACAAAAAATGTTGCTCTATGATAGGCTTGAATTTACAGTTGTTTACAGAATTCATAAGTAGGAGAAATATGCCACATATTGTCAGCCCTTTCATATGCACAGCACATTGAGACATAGAAAAAGACTTCTAAAACCAAATGAATAAACAGAGAGACACTCTCCTACTGCAAATCATTATATAACTCTAAGCCCCGTCATCTCATTAAATCGTATGCCATCTGCAGCACACTTTTCAAAGTTCCTCACTTTTACAGATCCTGTGAGGGTTCTTAATTCTGGGAAGAAATATTAGAACGCTAAGCCCAAGCAACACACATTTTATGACAAGAGTTTCAATTTTCAACTAGTTCTGCACCAGTAAATAATATCCCATGCCTCTGCATTGCAACTAAAAGATCGATGGCATGAGCCATAATAGCACAAAAAAAGCAATATTACTCAAATATCCACAGATCAGCAGATCAGTATGTGGATACCTTTTCATATTTCATTTAATATTTTTCATTCATTCACTTCCATTCTAAGTGCCTCACCATAACCTTGACTTTTGCTTCTTCTTTTTCTCCCCTAATCAACATTATATGCCACAAATGCTACTGACTGAGTTTAAATTGTATTGAACCCAGAATATTCCTTTAAGCCTCAGCTACCATTGCAGTCTTATACAGCTCAACATTTAATATACACAATCACATACAGTATTTTCAAGGGAGCAATTTTACCAGTAACACATGCCTTCAATATTTCATTGCCTCACAGCGGATCTCATGTTTGTTTACTTCTCATCTTAGTATTCAAATGGCAGTGTAACACGGCCACCCAAGGGTTTCATAGTCCGTTCTACACTATCCGAGATGGATGCCACTCTCTTACGGAAAAACACATCATAGGCGGCACATGTTCTGCTTCTGCCCTGGGCTACACTGAAATCCCATTCATTCACTTAATTATCCATCACGCTGGAGATTGCAATGTGTCATTTGCAGCCATACAAGCTGCAGGTTACTGAACCTGAACAAACACTATATGCTACAAAGACACTGTATAATGCTTTCTACGAGATTATTAGTCGATTCATTTAAAGTCCTAAGAAAACAAAGGTGAACCTTTGCGGCAGGAGAGGCTAAGGATATGCACCACCTCTGGCAACAGTGTATTGTGTGTCTGCCATCAATTTATTTTGAGTTAGAGATGTTAGTACACTGCATAGTGAACATATGAGATTCTATGCAGTTCCCTTGAGCTACGTGTCCTCGACTGATATAAACTTGGCAACAGTGATATTTCCCTTTAGGAAAGTACCGTACAAAGAAACTGACTTGCCAACTAGTATCATTTTTGTACCATCATAAAGGAGACTACAAACCAAATCTAAACCTTTGTTGAGAGAGGAATGAAAAAAAAAATCCTCAAAAAAAAAAAAAAAAAAAAAAAAAAGACAATTCTGAGAGGAAAAAAAATCATCATAAAGTCTCTTCAGAAGACTTGGATTAAACCACTCGCTTCATATGTACTGCTAGTCAGGGCTGCCCGATGGGGGTGTGCGTTATATATCGTCTATGATATCGTAATTGTTGATTTAACGATTTATCGAGTATGTCCCTCACTCTACAAAAACCAAACAAAAACACACCCATTGAGTGCACGCATACACTACGTGACGTAGGCTGCGTCCGAAAACTGGAAAATGCTGCCTTCTGAGGACATATTTCAAGGTAGTAAGGCATCAAGGCACGTCCAAATCCAATGTTAGATTCACTTCCTCTTCCTCAGATCGATTTTTGAAGGAAGCATAGATGTATCCTTAACTGCCTTTGATATCCCACAATCCTGTGTCTATAGTCTACTAAAATGCCTTTAGAAAAAAATGCCCCTGTATATATTTCATATTTATATAATTTAATAATTAGTTAACCAATATTACACAAAGAGCGCCGTTTTTCTCCAAATATTAGCATAATTACAAATGTGATATTGATTTTATGCGTACAATTTAATGAACAAGAACGTAATATCAAGTGACTTACATTTTAGACACCAAATCGTCTGTTTCGCTGTATTTCGCCAACGAAAACAGTTCTAAAGTCCACATAATTGTTTTGCGTCTCTGAGCAACACTTCCTGAATGAATCAGCCACTTGAATGAATCGGTTGAATCTCAATGATTCGCTCATTAACAGTGATTCGCTGCCACCTACTGACGGGTTTAATTTCACATTTAAAGTGTCTTCATTTTTTTATAATAATTTCAAATAACAGTATTTTCAATATTAAAAACATTTTTATGCATCTATAACTGCTCTTGACTGATTAACTTTTCAATCTATTCTCAGGGCTCTCAAGTCTCACGCATTGGGCGTGAGACACACGCATTTCAACCCGTTCACACACTCACACGCCACACCTTGTATTTCTCACGCAAAGAAATCTCCAGGATAATGCACAACAAGTTGCGCCGCTATTAGAGGAATCCAGCGAGTTCCCCATAGAGTTCAGAAGGCCCTGCCACGCACCAGTTAATCTAATAAAAAAAATATAGCTACCGAACAGCCAATCAGAAAATAGAATTACTGTATCCGGGTAAGATTTAGATATTCCCGCCACAAAAATATTTATGTTCTGATTCCAACGACACATTCTGTGATTCACGGGCTCGCAACTTTTTTTGTGTTAAAAATGTACAAAAATTATATAATGAGAATATACAACATGAATCCATTTTACAAACCGTGTTTCTGTCTTATACTGAATCATTATGGTACACTTATAATAAGTGTTTATATTTCAGACCGGACTGGTAGGACTCGCCGCAGAGTAACTTCGTGACTCGCCATAGACATACCATGAGACATACACGGAGAAAAGTAGCTCCGGCTAGAATGTTCCTCCGCAAGACGCGTGCAGTTCTGTTTATTAACCGCTAGAGGGCAAAAAATAGCGGACAGCAGCTTTAAATTACGATTATTTTTTTTAAGGTTTTCATTCAGTTTAAAACAGTAAACTATATGTGTAAACAAAAAAATATAGGCCTAAAGAACAAAAGCATTATAGGCTCAAGCAGCGAGCGGGAAAAAACACTAGTAAAGCAGAGCGCGCCAGTTATCGTGCCGAACGTAACGTAAATATAAGGTACACTAGAGTCGGAATATGGTTACCATGTTTATATACACATTACAATGTTGAGGAAAAACAACAATATAATGTGTATGATTATATTACCATTATCTATCTCTCACACTCACTCACTCACTCACTCACTCACTCACTCACTCACTCACTCACTCACTCACTCACTCACTCACTCACTCACTCACTCACTCACTCACTCACTCACTCACTCACCTCACTCCACTCACTCACTCACTCCCTCCACTCACTCACTCACATATACACAAAAATGCTGAATTAAATAAATATTTTTTTTATTTGTACGAATGTGTCATTTTTCATATCAGACCCCCGTCCCCACCCAAACCCCTGTCGCCACCGAAATCTCACTCTGAACTCAGTTCAAAACTTGAGAGCCCTGTATTCTATAGATATATAGTTATACATTAGATTACAATTTCTGTAACATTACCTGAAAATCTCCTGTTTAAACCTACATGAAAAAATTGAAAAGCACCATTTATTTAATTTATATGTTTGTTCTGTTGTATTTATTTGTGCTATTTACTCATAATTTGATTATTTGTTACTATTTTATTACATTTGTCTAACAATATTTAAAATATAAGTAAATCTAGTAGCTTTTGGTGTCATAACCCTATTTATTGAGGTTAAATGTAACAAAGACAACGAAAACAATAACTATGCTTATTTTATAGGCCCATTTTCTAGTCTTTTACTTTTATTAATTTTTTGTTGTGGGGCCAGTGAAAATGTTGGCGGGGCAAGTCAACATTTGAACCACTGGCCCGGTCGAGAAAAAATCCTTAGCGTTGAGCCCTGCTAGTACAATATTTTTTAAGTTCTTTTTGATGCGTGATGGACTTGCTGCATGGACTTGCAATGGATAGACAGAATATTAAATATGAGAGTAATAAAAATGTCCTTATTTGTGTTTTGAATATGACTGGAAGTCTTAGACTGTGTCATAACCATACAGTAAGTGATGCGATAAGATTCCAGCAACAAGCGATTTGTCTGTCCACACCAAATGCAACATGTGGGCATGGTACATAATAAAATTCATAAATATTACACCATTTTAACATTATTAAAAAATATATATTGCATGACTGAAACAATATTTGTCATAGAATACACTTGTTTGTTGACACTGAGTTCAGTTTGAATTTAAGAGCTTTCTAGGTCATAAAAATTATATTCAAAGTCAAACTCACATTAAACGGTTAGTTCACCCAAAAATGAAATTTCTTGACGTTCCACACCCGTAAGACCTTCGTTCATCTTCGCAACACAAATTAAGATATTTTGATGAAATCCGAGGGGTTTTTTTATCCTCCATTGAAAGCAACGAAATTACCACATTAAAGGTCCAGTTAAAATAGTCAACGTAACTACAGTGGTTTAACCTTAATATTATGAAGCGACTAGAATACTTTTTGTGTGCAAAAACAAAACAAAAATAAAGACTTTAATCAACAAATTTGTCTCTCCTCTGTCATTCTGCTACGCTATTTACGTTGCAGAGATTCTGTGTTTACATCTGAATGCCGGCTCAGTATTGGCTCACATGAGCAGCACAACGCATGCGTGTGATGCTGGCGCATGAGCCGGCCAATTCTGAGCCGACGTTCGGATGCAAACATGGAAGCTCTGCGATGTAAATGACGGGAGACACGAATTTGTTGAATAAAGTAATTATTTTTGTTTTGTTTATGCGCACAAAAAGTATTCTCGTCGATATTTTTACTACTTTTCTGGACCTTGAATATGGTAATTTCGTTGCTTTGAATGGAGAATAAAAAACCTCTTGGATTTCATCAAAATATCTTAATTTGTGTTCCGAATATGAATGAAGGTCTTACGGGTGTGGAACAACACGAGGGTGTCTAATTAATGACAGAAATTCAAAAAAGAAAATTAAGTAAAACCTACTCATTTTTTCTGATAGTGGTGTTCACATCATGTATTTGGCCATGAATAATAAGGCTTTTCCTCTCTCTCTGTTTTCCACTGTATTTACACTGTTTTATCATTGCTTTTGTTGTTAGGTTTAGTAACTTGCAATTTTGTGACATCTGGAGTTCATTTTCTAGTCAAAGATACATTCACACCCAAAAATGTATAGAATGTTACCGTGCTTGTGTACTTGTGTATCAAGTATTGAAATTTCTGTGTTCAGGTGCCGCATTACTTCTATTATGTAAATATGGTGTCTACATGATATATATTTTACTATTTACTTAAATGTCTCTATGAGGACAAAAACTCTGATAAACATCGGAAAAGATACCTTTTATCGCATGTAGTGGCATTGCGTTGCATCTGGGTAGAACACAGTGTTATGGGTTTAGAATGACATGAGGGTTCACCTTTTTAGGTGAACAATATCTTTAATATCCCCTTTTAACTGCAAAATAATATTTACAACAATGACAACTGCTTAAAAACCAACCAGTGGAAAACTGCAAAATGTGAATATTTTGGCTGTATAATTCCTACACAAATATCCACTTCATGAATATTAAAAAAAAAAAAAAATCACACAAGCATTGCATCAACTGACATTTGTATACAAAAATCACCAAGAGCTTCTTCACTAGCCATTTCAGCCTATGCTGCGATTGCCAGTTTGCTTCAGTCAGCACAAAGCCATGAGCTGACGTAGCAAAGTGCTTCGTGACATGAGGGCCAGCAATCGGCTGCAGCAAAAAACGCCGGTCTTTTAACTCTCCACAGCATGGTGCAGAAACAATGCATACCAAATACAGTCCCCTTCTACGGTGAACCGCAACACACAAATCATTGGCTGAAGTTTCATTGCTTACTACACTTCCATACCCTAAATCACGGTGTGTGCTTGCAAGCAGTCACAAGAGATAATGGCAAAAGCCTATGAAAAAAAAATATTGAACAGCTAGGAAACAGATTGTCAGAGCAGAGCTGCAAGTGTAGAAATGTTCTGCTATGACTTGGCGATCTCCCTGTCAGAGCTACTGACTTGTGCAAGAACGACCAGCCAAGCTAAACACATGCTGCTTTGAGCTTTGATTTCGCTATTCAAAATTCAGACCCCCTTCAGAAGTCGACAAACTCAAGTATGTTTAAAACATAAAGTGGCAACAGAATAAAATAAAAAGACTTGCCTTTTTTAACATGAATAGCACAAGAGACTTGAATTGTTTTGGATAGCTAGTGAACCAAAATACCAATATCTGCTGCAAGAAAAATCTTTCTATTATACGTTTGTTAAAAACTTGATAGTGATGCATTGATGTAACAGATTTTGCCACAAAACTAAATTTATCAGTGACAACTTTGCCTTTGTGCAAAAAAACCACCCCTCAAGAAAATGCTTTCTTTACATTTTTTGTTGCAATGTCTGCATGTCTTAATCATCCAGGGCTGCGTTTCTCAAAAGCATTGTGAGATAAGTTGATCGTAGAGAGACCAGTGGTGCCAATGGTTCTACGATCTACTTGGGTCCCCCAATGCTTTTGAGAAACACAGCCCAGGTGATTATCTCAAGTTATGCTATTCTTTTTAAGAAGCTGCAGAATAACTACAGTAGTTGTCTTGCATTTGGTGTTAAAGTCCTTCAAATCATAAGGATGTGAGAATATCAGAGCAGATGATCTTTTCAAATCCTCATGATTTGAATGACTCTGGGTTTAATACCAATGGAGAATGAGAAAAAAAAGACAATTATAGTGACTTCTAGCTACATTTTTCACTGTCCTTTGGTACTAAGCCATTCAAATCATGAGGAAGGAATAAGATCAGATGAGGTGATCTTCACAAATCCTCATGATTTAAAGTACACTTGGTTTAACACCACAGAAGAGTGAAACAAGAAAACCACTCTAGGAGTGTTAAAATGGCATAACTTAAAAGTTGTGAGACCTTTGTCTCCTCCATAGACAGCAATTTATTTCCCACTTTCCAGGTCCAGAAAAGTAATAAAGACATGATTAAAATTTTACATTCAGCACTTCCAGGCTCTGCGTCAGAACGCCGGTTCAGTATTTGCCAGTTCCTGCGTCAGCATCACGTGCATGTGTCGTGCAGCTCACGTGAACAGTGTCAGCCAATACTGAGCTGGCGTTCTGATATAGAACCTGGAAGCGCTGAACGTAAACAGCCTAGGAGAATGACACAGAAGAGGATATATTGTTGAATAATTATTTTTGTTTTGTTTTTGAGCACAAAAAGTATTCTCGTCGCTTTATAAAATTAAGGTTGAACCACTGCAGTCACGTGGACAATTTTAATGATGTCTTCAGAACTTTTCTGGGCTGCGTTTCCCAAAAGCATCGTAAGCTTAAGTTGACCGTAGCTCCATTGAAAACCAATGGAGCTACGATCATCTTAGGCTTACGATGCTTTTGGGAAACGCTACCCTGGACCATGAAAGTGGGTGTTAAATTGCTGTCTATGGAGGAGTTAGACAGCTCTTGGATTTCATCAAAAATATCTTAATTTGTGTTCCGAAGATGAACGAAGGACTTACGGGTGTGGAACGTCATGAGGGTGAGTAATTAATGACAGAATTTTCATTTTTGTGTGAAATAACCCTTTAAAGAGATAGTTCACCCAAAAGTGAAAATCCTGTCATCATTTACACCCCCCTTAAGTTGTTCCAAACCTGTATGAATTTCTTTCTTCTGCTGAACACAAAAGAAGATATTTTGAAGAATGTCGGTAACCAAACAGTTGATGGACCTCATTGACTTCCATAGTATGTTTTTCCTCCATATCATTGGAAGTCAGTGGGGCCCATCAACTGTTTGGTTACTGACATTTTTTAAAAATATCTTCTTTTAGCATTGTATCTCAGATGCATGCTTTACTGTATCTGTCTGTGACAAAGTCATCTTTTCTCATTCTTCTTTGGTATTCAACCCAGAGTCCTTCAAATCATGAGGATGTGAGAAGAGTGGAGATGATCTTCTCAAAGTCTCATGAATTGAAGGACTCTGGGTTCAGTACTAAAGGAGATTAAAGAAAAAGGAAGCATATTTAACATCACAGGCAATCCCACTGAAGCATGCATTTAAGATACATTGCTATAAATATAATAAACAGCTTTGTGACTACGCATGTTCCTCTCAAGTTATGCCAGTTCCTTGCTCCTCCAGAATAAGTTAATCTGCAGAATAACTGGAGTGGTCTTTTTCCAATTCTCCTTTGGTGTTAAACCCAGAGTCCTTCAAACCATGAGGATGTGAGAAGAACAGAGCAGATGATCTTCTCTAATCCTCATGATTTGAAGGACTCTCAGGTCAATACCAAAGGAGACTGAGAAAAGAAGAATTCACATCACACAGGCAATCACAATGATGCATACATTCAAAGGGGACCTATAATGCTCCTTTTACAAGATTTAATAGAAGTCTCTGGGGTCCCCAGAATGTGTCTGTGAAGTTTCAGCTCAAAATACCTCACAGATAACTTATTATAGCTTGTCAAATTTGACCCTATTTGGTTGTGATTTAAAAAAAATAGTTGTGTGTGTCCCTTTAAATGCAAATGAGCTGCTGTTCCCACACCCTTTCCAGAAAAGGATGGAGCTTTAACAGCTCATGCTTCGGTTGCTATGCAAAAACAAAGCTGGAGAATCTCACACAGCCAAAATAACGATTGTCAGCAACGGTGATCAGCCTTACATTGTTCAAACCGGAGTTGGACACTGATGGAGAGACTCAGGAAGAAGTTACAACTTTTGGAATGCATCTGGACATTTCTGAATGGTCAGGGGATACATTTATGTAGTTGCTGTGGAGTTGATTCAACTCGACTAGCATGTGCTGACATGTTAATGTTTTGTGCAAATCTAGCATTGATCTGACCCTTGTTTGTGAAGCATAAAATGATGGCATGGCACCAACGCTGTAATACAACTCTTCTTTAAAGCAGCCCAACATGGCCTCACCCTCTTTGTTGCGTGTTCCGGGGGCAGGGTTTTTGTAAATTTTGGGGTTTGTGAGGTCACCAACCCGGGAAGGAGCTTGTTGTAGTCCCTACCAAACGTTTGTTGTAGTCCTTAAAGGATTAGTGCGTTTTCAAATAAAATTTTCCTGATAATTTACTCAACCCCATGTTATCCAAGATGTCTTTCTTCAGTCGAAAGGAAATGAATGTTTTTGATGAAAACATTCCAGGATTATTCTCCTTATAGTGGACTTCAATGGCCTCCAAATGGTTGAAGGTCAAAATTACAGTTTCAGTGCAGCTTCAAAGGGCTTTAAACAATACCAGACGAGGAATAAGGGTCTTATCTAGCAGAAAGATCGGTCATTTTTGAAAAAAATTTAAATGTATATGCTTTATATAAACAAATGAACACCTTCTAAGTGCTTCCGCCAAACGTTTAGGCTGTATGTCCTACACCTTCCCTATACTTACCGAAAAAACTAAACTGGCGCTTCGTTCGTTCCGTAAGTTGAATAGGGAAGGCGTAGGACTACAGGCGTAAGCTTTTTGAAGAATACGGAAAGCAGAAGCACTTACAAAGGCGATCATTTGTTAATGACCAATCGTTTCGCTAGATAAGACCCTTATTCCTCATCTGGTATTGTTTAAAGCCCTTTGAAGCTGCACTGAAACTGTAATTTTGACCTTCAACAGTTTGGAGTTCATTGAAGTCCACTATAAGAAGAATAATCCTGGAATGTTTTCATCAAAAACATTAATTTCTTTTCGACTAAAGAAAGAAAGACATGAATATCAGGAAAATTTTATTTGAAAGAGGACTAATCCTTTAAAAAGAAAAAAAACATCTATGCTCACTCCAATGCTTTCTACAACTCTTGCACCACCGAGGTAACAGCAGATGTATGTTGCATATATAGTAATCCTGATTACATAATGCTACAAAAAGCAACTCTAACCATGCCAACGAGAAGCCGATGGTGGAAAAGAGACTAAAACAAAGTGTAAACATATAGATCTTATTCAGAGCAACCCCATGACAGGTATGAAAGTGAGGCTGTGAGTTTTCAATGGTATCCACTGTAAAAAAGCTGCATAATTTTCCACAGCTCATGTTGTCTGGAGTTTTTTGACTACAGAAATTTCTTGGAAAGATATTTTGCAGTGTTTCATCGGTAGAACAATTAAAACACATTAAATAACAGTGCAACCCACTGAAGAGATGTGTCTATCCCTCACAGCCTTGCTTTCATTCCCTTTAAAAATCAAAGACAGCGCTGCTTTTAATAAGGTCTTATGAACAGAAATGTTTTGACATTCAAGCAGGCACAGATAAGTCAGGCATATGCAAAAAGCAAATAGCAAGTGGAAAATAAAAATGAATTGCTTATGTTACACCACAGAGCTCAGTCATTGTAGAGCCAGGAATAAAATTAAACTATATCTTCCCTGATCTCAAGAAGTGTACAGAACAGATACAGTAAGAAGTAAGGTGAAGGCCAAACTACCTCTCTGCAATGGATTGCAAGAGAAGCTATTGACAAAATGAACTGTAGAAAGTGCAAGTGAAGTGCAACTCCGCTCATGAAACATTACCATCTTCTTACCTCTTTGGGTGCTATAGCAGACTAGAGAATGATTTCACAATATAAACTGTTAAAAACGTAAAAGATAAGGGTCTTATCTAGCAAAACGATCAGTCATTTTCAAAAAAAAAAAAAAAATGTAAATGTATATGCTTTATATAAACAAATGATCGCCTTCCGCCAAAACCACATTTCCGTATTCTTCAAAAAGCTTACGCCGTATGTTTACACTGTATGTCCTAGGTGCTATAGCAGACTAGAGAATGATTTTACAATATAAACTGTTAAAAATCTTAAAGATTATGAGATTCAGCCAGTGCATTTGCATTACAAGGGATAATGTGAGAACTGCATGTTCACATACAGCTAAAATTCCAAATCCGACTCCGGCTTAAAAATGCCACATGTCTTGGGGAGAAATTTATGTTCCTGACTCATCCAAACACATATAAATTTCCATAAATATGCCAGATAACACTTATCTCTTGCAATGAATCCACTTGGAAATCCTAACACACTGCAGCAAGCCAGCAAACCCATCATGTAGTGTGGCACCAGAAGCTGTGAGCTCCTGATTGTCAACATAATAAAATAATAGCAGATTAGAATACTCAGGGCGCTTTCTTCAGAGTAGCTTTGTGACGTAATAATGCGTTGCGAAGCATCGAAAAGGAGGAATTCCAAACGGACAGTTCAGCTCAGACATTCACAAAGATATGAGTTTGAACCCATGTTAAAGGTTATAATACAAATAAATATCTCTACCTTAAAATCTGACGAGGATATAGAGTGTAACTAGCTAATGTTTACCATTTTAGTCAACATGTCAGACTGCTGAAATCAATTAAAAACCACCGCAGCTGGAAAACAGATGTTTCCGCAAACAATTCTCTTAATTAAATGTCATTTTCTTATAAAAATGACTAAAGATAAAGGCTGCTAAAGGAGAGAATTTTTTGTCATACTAAACCTGACGGCTTTACTGTTGAACCATATCATTCAGAGACTTGCTCCAAGATGCTCTCTTCGGATTACAGATGATGAAAGCAGCTTCATTCTTTCATTCTCTCTCTCTCTCTCTCTCTCTATTTTAGCTAGACTTTTTTAGAGCGTCTCACGCTACACTTAGCCCTGGGTTAATGTATTTTAAAACCCGGGTTAGCACTGCTTCACACTGTGGGGTACTACTAACCCACTTGTTCTCGAGAGGATGTTGATTTAGCGCGTTGTTTAGCAACTGGCAACCCAATCAGAGCTTGCCACATTAAATATTCATGAGTTTTCTACAGTTCTTACAACTTTCACGCGCTATTTAGTCTCCATGTCTGAGGGAAACGGTTAAACATGTCAAACTGCGAAGACAAACAAGTTAACTTATGATGAAGAGACTTTTTTTTTTTTTGCTGTATGCCAACCCCTGCGGACCTACTTGGCAACATTTTCCACAAATGGACACGCCGTTAAAAATACAATGTGTGCTGTATTTGTCCAATCAACGTTACCTAACCTCATAAATATGCAAATAAGAATATTAACCCGTGCTTACGAAGGTACAGTGTGAAATCTCGAAACCTGTCGACCCAGGATTATTTACTAACCCAGATAAAGTATGAACAACAGTGTTGAAACGTGTAACAAAACAGGATTACGTTTACAGAATGACGCTGTAAAGAGAATTTCAGGTGTCAAAAACCTGTCAAAATTGAACGCCGTCGACATGGGGTGTGTGTTCAAGCAAGCTGCCTGCCTAGACAGCATTTTGAGCATCGTACAAGGTAGCATATTATTCAAAATTGCTTTTTATGCATCTTTTCTAACTGACTATGAGCTGCTATGCTCCCTGAGGGTTATATAAATATATTCACTTCAATATAGACAGGCATTTTATATTAATAAAACGCCCTGTGACATTTGAGTGTTGGCATTTACTCACACCCAAAGCCGTCCCGTTAAGTGAGTCTATTCATTGTCACTGAGACCCACTAATAAACACTCCTGATCATAACTAGTCATTTAAAAAAGCAGCATATACAGCTGACATGCCTGCTTAGATATTCCATTCATGCATAGTTCAAACAAGACACGAAACAAGCAGTGACAGCTTTGAAAAAGTGGCACTCTTACTTTTCTTGGATCACATTCTCCTTTATGGCACCCAGCGTGGGGTGACTGTTGCCCTGTTGTTGCAGTCTGCAGGTGGCCAGGTGCCTCTGGTGCTGATCCTTCAAGCACGCGTTCTCTTGACAAAGATCACACACTTGCTGTTCGAGCTCTTCAATGCGATTCTTCTGCTTCTCCAACAACTCCTGTTGGGTTTCGATGATTTTATTGAGCTCTTTAAGGTACTCCGCCGCCTTGCTGGGGTTTTCGGTCGGGTTTTCCATGTCGATGTACGCGAAATGCCCGTCCATGGGGCAAATTCGATCCGCTGAGCTGGGTTTACAGCCGCTCCGCCATTGTTTATGTTTGCTGGCACTGCTGACTGCTGTCGGCGCTCAGTACTGAGTACTGAAGTTGCGCTCGAGCGCTCGTCCGCTGCAGCGCGCCGTCCAGAGGCTCTGCGCTGCGCCACAATAACTAACCCGCTCCGTGGATGGTAAATCCGTTTAACCCTTCAATGGGAGGACTGTTAAGGTAAGCAGTGTTTACTGCGCTCGTAGTATTTATCGTGGTGCATTATTTGCAGTTAAAACCTGCTGAACATGTTTTCAAAAGCATAAAAAGGCAGATCTTAGCTGGTTTAAGGTGGTTTTAGCTGGTTTAAGTGATCAAGCTTCTGAAAAATAACAACCAAAGGTGGTTTGATGGTCAAACTGGAGATGAGCAAGATTGGCAAGCTGGTCTCCCAGCCTAACCAGCTGACAAATATCTTAAACCAGCCTAAGATGCCTGATATGTTGGCTGGCTTTAAAGAGATCCATTTTTCAGTTGGTCAGGCTGGGAGACCAACAAGACTTGAAGACCAAATTAAATTAAGACCTGCAAGCAATATTAGACTAGTTTAAGATGTTTCCTCCCAATAGGGATATTGCACTGTAAATCCATACTAAATGAATATGAGATTTGGATGAATCCCAAAGTGTCTCATCTCAGCCCTTTCAACAGGTGCACTACTCATCCTATCCAAACCACTTCTGCAACAGAAAAGAGAGGCCAAAAGGGGAGTTACATTTTCATGCAACATCTCGTTTTCACTGGCACACGGACAGTTCAATCATGTTCTGTGTTTTCTACCATAGCCGGTTATAGCTCATTAGATCATAATAAATGCTTAAAACTCTTTCTATTTTCTGTTTTTGCTGGTTATCTTTAGATTATATGGCATTTATGATTTACAGATTAATATAGTGAACATTTTGTGAAATATTTTCTTTGATTCCTTTTTAACTAAACTTTATTATTTTATTTTTTTTTGTAAAATGGATATCAATATCTTATGCATGCAAAATATATATATATTTTTTTCTATTTCAGCAGCTGTCTCAGTCCTACAGAGTGCCCTCTGGTGGTTGTTTTGGCAATGACAATGGGTTTGCCAATTTAAGATTGATCTTTATGCCAGTTTGGTGCAAACCAAAACTTGATTTACTTGATTTATTTTTTCAATTTGTTGGCATGTTGATTACGTTGTATAATTTATAACAGTTACAATTATAGTTGAGTGTTGCGTGGTTAAGATGAATAATAGTTGCATGCCGCCATCATCTAAGTGTTTCAAATTACAATGAAAAACAGCATTTGTTACATAAAAGAGAGGAATGACTGGGGATCTAATTATAGCACATGTCCAGTAGAATGCATAGCATATGCAAGCTGCCAAAAAAGAAATAAACTGATTAGGGGAACTGTTTATCTTCCCAATTGTCATGACAGTCAGTGTTCTGAGGCATATGCTGTTTGGTGCTCCGGTACCTGTGCATTGTGCTGCTAATGAGGGAGAGACACCAGATAATGTGCATAATTCACACTTTATCCTCTGTGATCACAAAGACGCTGTCTCCATCAAAGCCTCTGCAATGATGACAAGGATGGGCTGAGTTTTACTGTTAGAGTCTGCCTTCCTCAAAAATGAATGTATTTTTAGAAGCCTTTGTCTTCTCTTGATTCAGTTTTCAAACCAACTTTTAGCTCTTATTTTAAAACCAAGATTGATTCTCATTTTTGTAGCAGATTACTTTGTGATTGGTAAAATTAAAACAAGGAATGGAAAGGTCTAATGTTCTAAACACAAAAGAAAATTATTATTCTTCCTCATTATGACCTATCACCTATGAGGAAAGGTACCTTTTAAAGTAATTAAAATATGAATATATCAAATTGTCCATTGTGAATCCCTTCTCATCCATTAATAACATAAATTAACATAAAGTGCCACCAACCATAACAACCAGTTCATGTGACTACAGTGGTTCAACCTTAATGTCATGAAGCAACAAGAATGTCTCATTTTTGTGCGCCAAAAAAACAATATAATGACTTTATTCAACAATATCTAGTGATCCAATTTCAAAACACTGCTTTTTTGGGTGAACTAACCCTTTAAGGAAGAACCATTAGGAACTTAAAGGGTTATTTCACCCAGAAATGAAAATTACCCATGATTTACTCACCCTCAAGCCATCCTATAGGTGTACAATATATGAATTTGTTCTTTTAGATGAATACAATATATTAAATAATGTCCTGGCTCTCCCAAGCTTTATAATGGCAGTTATTAGGGGATGAGATTTTGAAGCCCAAAAAAGTGCAACCATCCATCTGGGGGGGTTAATAAAGGCCTTCTGAAGTGATGCCTTTGTGTAAGAAAAATAACTAGCTTCTGACAGATGCCCATACGCAGCGATTTACAGCGAAAGATTGAACTTTGACATGACGCATGACGTAATGACAAACGCGGAAGCGCAGATAATAGAGCAAAACAAAACACCAGTCACGAATTATAAGTCTTAAACAAGAATTTTTAAAGTAAGTCAACGTGCATATGGCCGTCTGCCAGTTATTTTAGTTTTTAAAGTTTTAAAAATGAATATTTTTCCTACACAAATGCATCAATTCACTTCAGAAGGCCTTTATTAACCCTCCGGAGCCACGTGGTTATCATTTATTATGGATGGTTGCACTTTTTGGGGCTTCAAAATTCACTGCCATTGTAAAGCTTGGAAGAGCCAGGACATTATTTAATATATCTCAGATCGTATTCTTCTGAAAGAAGAAAGTCATATACAACTAGGATGAGTAATTTTCATTTTTGGGTGAACTATCCCTTTAAAGCAGTGTAATTTGTACTGCACTAACATTTCTAAGTGGAACTGAAATAATTTAAATTTCAGTTTTCAAACTGGATGTGAAATATTGTAAGCAAAGTGTGATGATGGATAAAAACTCTGAGGATATAAACAGGTTCTTTGCATTTTCTATTAGAACTAAAACATGCCTCTGTGAAAGACTTTTCTTTCTCAGTCTGAAATGTTTTTTGTTGGTGATAGGGAAACATGTTCTGAGTGCAAAGAGAAAAAAAAAAAAATTACAACCACATAATTATTGGCACTGGCAATTTTAAAATTATGATTTGTGACCAGCTCAGTTTGGATTAGCTGTCTAAAGAAAATCAAATCATTTCTTCCATAGCCTCTTATTGTGCATATTCTACATTGAAAATTGTGTCTCAATCACTTTCAAGGCCTTTTTTGTTGTTATTTTTAAGCATAGTGAATGGAAGCAATGGCTATAATGGTGTGCAATTCATTTTTAAAACAGCAATTATTCTTCTATCTGACTTGTTGTGCTGTCTCAATCATTGAGAGGCAAAACTGTCTACTGCATCTCAATGTCTGATATTTTGAGAGAATTTCCTCCTTCTGGTTCCAAACAGACTATAGCCTGAAGGGAAGCTGTCTTCTAACCCCCTTCCATCTCTCTCCCTGTCTTTACCCTCATCTTCTCAGCCTGAGCTCTGCTGTCTTCTTCAGTTCTTTGAGTAATTTAAACTCAGCTAAAGTTCTCATTCTTAAACATTTCATTAGCCTGACATTCAGAAAGATGTGCGTTTACAATAGCATCATGTACAGCGCACTTGTTTTGTGTACAAAAAACCTGCTTAATAATTGTTAACAAAATGAAAGACTGGATCAGCCATATTTTCAACAGTATTATGTCTTGTGAATATCATTATAGCTGATCAATTTCAAAAAAGGATCTGTCGCTGATTATTGCTGCAAACAATGTTGCTTTAAAATGAATGAAATCACAAACATTTTCTCTAGATTTATGTGTGTATAGAAATAATCACCTTAATGGCATACTGTTTTTACCGTGCCTCTTACTGAAACAGCATTGATTTTCCAAGTAATGGTGTGCATTTTTACATACACAATGGCATTTCCAAAGTGCACTGTCTATAGGGCATAATGATATGGGGCAACAGAAAGGCAATGCAGTCACTGCTCCATTGTGAGACTGACAAAGCACTTCAGAAAATCCTCATGACATTGCCAGGGAAGACTGCTTGTCTCTTTTTGCACCACACATTAAAATATATACAGCCATTCATTGTCTGTAGAGTAAGAAAGGAAAGCGTTTTTTTAACTTGTAATTTTCTTCTCATAGTGTCTAGCAGATGGCCCTGCAGTGAATGCAGGCCAACAACATTAATTCCACAATCTCTGAACCATTCATATGTCAAGTCTTTTAATGAGGAACTGAGATACAAAATGCAGAAGCAGTCTACAGACAGTTTTAATTTGCTATGTGTTCTTTTAAAAATGTATTCTTAAATTCCTATAAAAAAATCAGTTCCAGTTTCAATCAAAAACAGTTTGTTTATATATTAGGTACAGCTATTCTTTCTTTTACCAATTCTCTTATTTTTTTACAACCACATATCAGATAGCGACCGAATGGCCAGTTTCAGCCCAGATGGTAAAATACACCATTATCTGAATAAAAAGCAACTTTTGCTATTGATGGCCATTCAAAAGATGTTTATTTGCAAGGAAAGGAAGGATAGAAAGTGACGTTATGTGGCCAAATATGGTGTCCGATACTTGGAATTTGTGCCCTGCATTTCACCCATCCAAGTACACACACAAACAGCAGTGAGTATTGAACACATGCACACCGTGAACACACTCCCGGAGCAGTGGGCAGCCTTTTTTTAAAAATTTTTTTGCAGTGCCCGGAGAGTGATTGCGGGTTAGGAGCCTTGCTCAAGGGCACCTCAGTTGTGGGTAATGAGAGTGGAAGGATGCTGTTCATTCACTCCCCCAACTACATTTCCTGCCATTACTGAGACTCGAACCCACAACCTTCGGGTTACAAGTCCGACTCTCTAACCATTAGGCACCCAAAATATTTGGACCAAATAAAATATTTTATTATATTATTAATGTTTCACCAGTGATCTGTTTTTTTTTTTTCTTTATCCAGGTCATGTTTTCCTGGACTGCACGTGCCAGCCGAAAAACTACCATAGAGATGAAGTGGAATGCTAATGAATAGATCTCCAGGTAAATTAGACCTTCTTGCGCTGGTCCATTCCGGTATTTAACATCTCTTTTCATGATCCAGTCAATTCCCCAAATAATAAAACCAAGCCTTGTCCTGCATATTTTACCTTTTTAATTTACAAATACTTCAAATGGGATGCGAATGCGTCATGTTGACTCTAAGGTTCTCTGTGTTGTTTATGGCCTAACTGATTCCTCACTAGACTATTACTCTACAGCAACCTGCCTAAACAACTGTCAGACTGACATAACAGACTCACATCAATCCTGTTGGCACATTAGCATGTTACTGCAGTCTCTGCCTTTTTATGTGCATTGAATTCTTTAGCAGCATCTCCGTGGAAGGCTCATTTGATGTGGAATTTAGAGAATTATTCAAAGATACTGATGAGATTTGCCTCATTTAGGGGACCTAAATGTAATTTCAAAACATTTAGAGTGATTATGCTGCTTCTCTTATTTATCTATCCGTGTTTTATGTTGCTGAAAACACATATTGCACAAAACAGAATTCACAACATTCTATGCAGCACACATCTGCATTGCTAATAGAAGAGGGCTGTGCAAGACATACTATATTCTCCTGACCACACCAGACATTGCCAATTCTTCTTAATTGAATGCAATGCAACCAGTTCTGCGCTGCCCATCTGCTGTTGTGCACAAACACGCTCACAGATCAATTACGGCTGAGGACCTGTAGGTATATAGAAAATGAGAAAATGAAAAATGAGGTAATGCATACTCAACATTTTATTAACAATCATTAGGAGGAACTATATGGTCCAAACTCAATGAAAACCAGCTGTATGCACCACCTTTGTGCCTCTGTGGCCCTACTGACCTCTATAGTGAACAAGAAGAAGAGAGATCCTGGTTAGACATCCATGTTTATTCATGTCTTTTCCCCTGCCTAGGTCTCATACATATCTCTAAGGTTTGCTTGCAGGCTACTGTTGCAGAGACAGCATACATTCAAGCCTTGGGATTGAACAGTGATTTTAAAAAAAGTATCACAGTATCACAGGGTGGTCAAATATATAAAACATAATACAGTTAGATCTGTGTGGTCAGATCAAAGACACTTTCTAGAATAAATACCTTCAAGAAGCGTTAACTTTACACCTTTTAGCCCTTTTCCGCACTACAACCTGAGAAAAGAACATGTATTTTGAGAGATAGTAACATCTTTAGATGTTAGACACAGCTGGTTTATATCTGTAGCAGAGATCCAAAAAAATGTCATATTAGTTTATCAATCGGCCACCAGGCTCTGACCAGGAACTGAAATGCTGTGAGAGTGAGAGCCGAGTCATTGCGACCTGTGACATTTTGTCCTTTCCTGTGAAGGGAAACCTGGACAAGCTTCACTTCTCCGCTTCCGCTCAGCAAAGGCAAAGCAAATTTCTTATCTGTACAAGGTCAGAGAGGAGATGCTGACTGTCGCTCAACTGTTAAACATGCTTTAAGGGTGTGAAGGATGTGGGGACACTTTTGGGAGCATTAAAAAGAAATTTGGTGGAACTCTAGTCAATTCTCTTCCTTGTAAGAAGAACTTTCTTCCTATCAGCTGAGAAATGAAAATCCCTCTTGTACCTTCTAAGCAGTGTTGGAGAGGGTGACTAAAACAAATATTGGTTAACAGCAATATTTAAAGGGATAGGTCACCCAAAAATGAAAATGTACTAGTTGAATGACTTTCTTTCTTCTGTGGAAGTGTTTAAACCAGTTGTTTCCATACAATGAGAGTCATTGGTTCCCAAGGTTTTGTTGGACCCTACTGACTTTCATTGTATGGAAACAATGGTCAAAAAAGGGTGAGCCTATATGTTTTTGACTTAAAAATAGTGAGATTAGACTCTATTAGTTGCATATGCTGTAAAATGAAGTTACATTTGTGTCACATTCTTATTGAAAAATTAAACTGTATCACCCGAAAGTTATACATTTAATGTACAGAAATGACAAATATTATCCCTTCAATTTAGTTGTACATTTAGTTAGTAGCTTGTAGTGATGCTAACCACTTTTTAAAATGGTACACTCTAAAAAATGCTGGGTTAAAAACAACCCAAGTTGGGTTGAAAATGGACAAACCCAGCGATAGGGTTGTTTTAACCCAGCGGTTGGGTTAAATGTTTGCCCAACCTGCTGGGTAGTTTTATTGAAACCAACTATTATTTAAAAATTGCTATATGCCTATTTTAAAATGAACCCAAAGTAAATCCCAAGTAGTTGGGAAATTAAAAACCAGATGCAATTAGAGGCAACAATAATAGACAAAAGGTGAATGTTTATTAATAAGCTTTAATATTTTATTAATATAAATTTAATAGTTTAATAGTTTATTAATATAAATTTATTAATAAGCAATTTAATAATGTTTATTGTTTAATAATTATTCATTGAACATTAATAAATGTTCATTCCAACATACTTCAGGTTAATTTTAATTAAGCAATACAGTCATTTTTAAACAATAGTTGAGTTAAATAAAACTACCCAGCAGGTTGGGCAAACATTTAACCCTACCGCTGGGTTAAAACAACCCGATTGCTGGGTTTGTCCATTTTCAACCCAACTTGGGTTGTTTTTAACCCAGCATTTTTTAGAGTGTAGTTTAACTGTATTAGACCCACAATATGTAGCTTCCCAAGATCCAAGATCAAGCTGCGTGATTTGCTGATGAGTGAATCGTTTTTCCAGGCAGTCAGGCAAGCAGTTTGTTTGCTTTGTGTTGTTCTACAATGTAATCACTCAAAACAGGAACTTTTCATGCTGTTGTATTTCCTTCTTGAATTGCATTTCAAATGATATATGTCTGAATTTCATGTAGCAGTCCTCATTGTATCTTGCTGACTCAGTTTAAATCTATATATCACTATTATCTTCAACTTATATCGCTGATTCAGCCATGCCTCCACTGTGCTCAAGATGATGCCATTTTTAACATTGTGCTCAATGACACCCTGACGCAATTACAGTAATCACACTAAATTGCAGCTTTGAATATCCAAATCTTGCATTCACAAAAGGAATAGATTTCATATGCAAACCTTTTGAATAAGACAAGATTTTTAGGCACCTTTTTTTCTATCAAAATGTTCACAAAAATTGAATGTGTTGTGAGAGTCATGGCAATTTCACTTGACTATGTCACACTGGGAACAAACCAAACTGTGTCACACTGTGAACAAACCCAGCAAGTATTTCTCTCACTCTCAGAAAAAAGGATACAAAAGCTGTCATAGCCTTTCAAAAAGTACTGATTATACATTATAGATTAGATTAGGTATTAATATGTATCATTAAAGGGGACCTATTGTGCAAAATTCACTTTTACATAAAATAAATGTGTGTCGGCAGTGTGTGTACACAACAACTACCCTATAATGGTAAAAATCCATCCACTCCTTTTTTTTATATTCCCCATAAAACAGTGGCTGTGTCCGAAATCGCCTCCTATACCCTTATTCACTATTCCCTACATTAGTCCACTAGTATAGTTCACTTGAAGGAGTGAATGAAAACGAGTTAGCTAATTCAAACAGTGAGTGTGCCGGAAGGACTGCCACTTATGCATAGTTTGTGCTTGTTGTTTAATAACCATTTGAAACTTAGCAAACTGGTGGATCCAGTAGTAAGATAAAAAGATTTATCTTGAACTCTGTTATGAAAATGATCTAACCTTAATTAAGCAATTTAATAACCAATTAAAAAGGAATTTATACCTGTATGATATTACACTGTACCCACATTGGACCATTGGTTTGGAAAATGGATGGATGTTTCAGCTGCGGGCGCCAGCTTCTGGCGAGATGCGGGAATTCATTTGGCATGACCCTCAGAGTGCATTTTGGGGATTCTCTAGCAGTTGAGTGTACATCAGTTGTACACTTGTTATTGCGGTGAATTATGGGATTGAATGAGTGCACTCGATAACGTCCACTATGGTTTCGGACACCACTACAAATGGCTGTCCCCTCAAACAGTGCCCTGTTTGAAGGTATAAGGGGAGATTTCGGACACAGCCAGTGTCTCAAAATGAGTCGTTTGCATTTTCCATACATTGTGATGTCACACAGTACCAGGCCCCATCCGTGACTGGTGACAGACAATGTAAATCTTCTGTTGTTGGCTGTATCAATCACAGAACGTGTTTTTTTTTTCCATTGCATTGCGCTACTTTTTATTGCTTTTCTATGTAAACACTCTAGATAGACTCTAGATAGTGTTTGACTGTTGCACTTGTGTCTCGCATCTTTTACAGCATCTCATGCAGGAAACAACATTCTATAAATTAAGTTTCCGTCTAGCACGTTTACATGGAAAATAATGGAAAGGCGGCACAGTAAAATGCAAAAATGTGTTCTTTGGAATTGGCCCCATGCTGTTTCTCCTATTTTGTAGTGATGGGAAGTTCGGATCATTTTACTGACTCGGACTTTTGAGTCTCGTTCAACAAAATGAACGAATCTTTTTTCGAGTCATTTCGTTCATTTTAGCAAAATGTAATTAAAATGTTACGTGTTACTTCCCCAACACATCTACTACTTATGCAAACGTTGATCCCACTACAAACAATACAAAACTACAATGCTATAAGATTCAGAAATGATTAATTCATTACCTGGGTCTTCAGTTTATGACAAGCTGATTAAGCTCACCTCACCTCTTGTCTGACAAGTCTTCGGGTTTAAGTCATTCCTTAATGACGTGACAGGCAGTCCCATGCTAAACCAATGCATTCTGAGCCAGTAAGAGAATTGATTAGTTCATCTCATGAGTCTTTCGGGTTTTTGAGTCGTTCCTTAAACACGTGACAGACCCATATACTAAGCCAAAGCATTCTAAGCCGGAAAGAGAATTGATTAGTTCTCTTCATGAGTCTTTCGGGTTTTGAGTCGTTCCTTAATCACGTGACAGACCCATACGCTATTTCTGACATTTCTGTCACTGTTTTTGTTACTGTTTCTTGAGGATCTGTGGTGTGTTATTATAAATAAATAAAGTCCTGTTATAAATAAAGTATTGATTAATTTATCTTTTTGACTGTCTATCTGTAAATAAACACTAGGCTATATAATAATATAATAATCCAAGCCTACAATACAAAGTATTTATAGCCTAGTTTGTTCATTTTTACTCCAATTTTGAGTTTGCTGTTATAATAATTGCTTTTCCTAGTCAGACTTGACATATTAGTCTAATATATGTATAAGAAGATTGCTCAAAAAGGACATAATGACTTAAATTAAAAGCAAATAACATTTTGAATTTGAATTATTAATGTTAGTTTAAGACATCAAGGTTATGATAACTACAGCTTTAACAGTTGTAACACAAACTCAAACAAAACTGGAGAGTTAAAGTTATTTACTAATAAATATAATGTGCTTGGGTCACACAGCATAGCGTATGGGTCTGTCACGTGATTAAGGAACGACTCAAAATCTGAAAGACTCATGAAATGAACTAATCAATTGAATCATCAGGTGAACTACTACTAGCAGTACAGAACCTGTAGAATATTGCACATGCGCGACTGAACGAATCACCCCCCGAGACGACTCGTTCTTCCCGAGTCACATTAAAGATTCGTTCAAAATGAACGAATCGTTCAAGAACGACACATCACTACTATTTTGTTGTTGCCGGAGTATCTGAGGCATGAGCTATAAAGGCACAGCCCTCTTCTGGAAAGGTGGGCAAGGAGCAGCAGCTCATTTGCATTTAAAGATACACACAAGAAAAAAGTGTGTTTTTGCTTCAGAAGGGGCATTTTGGGCAATAAATGATCTGTGAGGTATTTTGTGCTGAATCTTCACAGACACATTCTGGGGACACCTAAGACTTATGATATTAAGATATTTAAATACTGTAAAAAGTGGAATAATAGGTTCGCTTTACGGTACTAATAAGCACCCTTTAGGGGTAAATAAGGTACAAAGATTTACTTTTTGAAAGGGTGCACCCCAGCGACAGCTTTTGCAAATTTTTCTGAGAGCAAAGACAATTTTGTGCAAGCACAAAGGACAAATGATTCACAATGAAGGTGTAATTAAAGGAAACTGCTTTGTTAACACTCCACTAGCCACTTTTTTTTTTTACAATTTAGACCTCACCTTTAATTTAGACTTAAACAGTGTGATCTTGTTCTAAACCAGTCACACTGGATTTAAAGGGTTAGTTCTAACAGAAATCAACATTGTTTAATGTAAAGTTTCTTGTGTAGTTTGGGAAAAATGAGTCTTTTGACCACATAAGCAGTTGTTCCTGGACCATTTCAGTCACTAAAACATTATGCACATGTCAGTACCTACTGTATAACTGTATAGGTTACAAAAAGACATCTAACAACAGCACAAGATTCCCAGTTAATGGCTTCATTATTCTCAGTATGTCTACTAGAAGAGGCATTATACAATCCCCATGAGGTAACCATCCATTAGCTTGAACAAAACACAGAATGGGAAACTAAAATCTGGTAAACTGCAATAGTAAGTTTTTAAAAGAAACTTTTCAAATGCAACATTACCTCTAACATCAGTACTCGCAGCAAGCAACACAATAAAAGGAAAGGGGGTGTGACATCCACAGCAATCTCCACAGAAAAGACCCAACAAGTAACATTGAAGGGGTCTGTCCATGTGAGGTAACATGCTGATTCCAATTTAACAGATGAGGCAAAAGTAACAGATTAAGACTATATTGGAGATCTATGGTATGGATTTTAAGGGGAAAAAAAGTAGAAAAATGGTTAATGTCCTTGCAGAAAATTACTGTTTAGTTTAGTGACATTTCTTTCAGCCCTAAAACAAAACACAATGAAGTGCATAATTCAAAATAAGAGTAAATCACTTTTGAAAACTTTTTATTTTGATAATCCACCTAAGATGTTCTTTGTAACTTTGCATTCTCATGTCAACTACCAGTCATTAGAGTATTAGTAAACTATCTGCTTAATATCTGGTAGTGGTGGCACCGGGTGCGAAGGTCCTTTCATCGCTGCTTGCAGCTTTAATTTCGATTGTCCCCCAACAAGCATTCTACTAACTATAAGTGACTTTGCATGTCAACTTATTCTACTAACAAAGTTATTTATAGCTAGTAGAATGTCTAAGTGGACTATCGAAAAATAAAGTGTAACCCAAATCAAAATGTAAAATTAACAAGGTAAATTGGCCCATATTTTTGACAGACTTTTCTTTCTAGAAATGTCTAAAGAAAATTCCAGTCCACTCTAAACATGAAAAACACACTAAAACAAAGAATCTAAAAAGCGAACCAATAACAAACCAGCCAGGTACAAACACAGTAAAGAAAATGGCTCAGAATTTCAATAAGAAATGCTATATTCTTATATGAAATGGAAAAAAGATGCATGGTCATACCACATAGTGTTTCACGTTAAATGCTGATTGCTCGTCTGATTTTAGTCACTTTGCCATTAAGCTGGCCTGATTTCAGTCCCAGTGATGGACAGCCTGATTTTCAAGGTTGAAATACAGTGCCTCCGCAAAGAATTTACCCCCTGTTGATTCATTCTCATCTGGTTGAGAATCAAATTAAAGCATATGAATGAGATTTTTTCCCTAATCCTGTAGAAGTCTCTGTAATGTCAAAATGAAATGAACTATTTAAATGTCTTAAGAATTATACTAAAATTGAAAATCAGTCATTAATTGACAATCAAATACCACATATTCAGTATCAAGAGAACCAAATCTAATAATTCAGCTACTAAACTAAATATTATGTCTCCCTCTATGTCTCTGGTGGTTTAAAATAAAAGGATAATTGTAACCTTATATCTCTCAACTGCGGATTTGTTTCTAATTTGTATCTCACATTTTCTCACCTTTTTATTTTTTACTTTGAGGTAGAAACAGGCTTCCACAAATTTCTGTAGGAATAGCTGGAAGAAGAATGTTAAAATACTACAAAGGAAGGCTTTTGTACATTTATAAATGAGAAACTTTACATAATTTGCCTTTTTAAGTCTTAAGGAATGAATGTTTAAAGACAAAATATATCTCAATGTGTTCAAATTTACAGTGTGACAAGAACAACATGTGAAAGGCAAACCAGTAAAGGCTTCTCTGTCAGTCTATAAATCAACTCTATAGTCTTTAATTGGCAGCAGGAGTTTCTTGACCTTTGGGGGTTGAGGTGTTCTTGAGGTGTAGTTGAGGGTGGGTTCAACAGTATGCTTGTGTATTCAGGGTGAAAGGTGACTGTGAAGTGCTAGGGACATTTTCCTTTCTCAATATTAGCCCTACGCTCCTGTTAAAATCAATTTGGACAGTTTTCTCTGTGAGTCTTGGTGTGGGATACAATAGCTCAATTTTTAACATCTAGACCTCTGCTTGTCACTGGGCCAGTCAATACTGAGCGAGTGTGGCAGCTGCAAAATGTACCTGTCTGTGGGCTGTCTGAGTCAAGGAGGAAATATTTTTCTAATGCCATTGTGTGTGCCTAGTTTCATTACTACAAATGGCTCTTGAACAATTTGGGTTTTAATGCTTATAATTGATCAACTTAAAGAGACAATTCGTACAAAAACAAAAATTCTGTCAATATTTACTTATCCTCATGTCATTCCAAACCTGTATGATTTTCATTCTTGTGTGAAACACAGAAGAAGATATTTTGAAGAGTATTTCAACTATTTACCCATGAAAGCCAGTGGGGTCCGAAACTACTGAAACATCTTTTTGTATTCTACAAAAGAAACACAGCCATACACCTCCAGTCAAAAGTTTGGAATAATTAAGATTTTTAATGTTTTTGAAAGAAGTCTCTTATGCTCACCAAACTCAATATTTTAAAATATAATTTATTCATGTGATGGCAAAGCTTAATTTTCAGCAGCCATTATTCCAGTCTTTAGTGTCACATGAAATCATTCTAATATGCTGATTTGGTGCTAAATTATTATCAAGTATTATTGGTGCTCAATTATTAATAATGCTTCTTATTAACAATGTTGAAATAAAGTTTTGCTGCTTAGTATTTTTGTGGAAAATCTTTTTTTCAGGATTCTTTGGTGAATAGAAAGTTCAATGAATAGTGTTCATTTGAAATCTTATGTAACATAAATGTCTTAACAGTCACTTCTGCTCAATTGAATGCATCCTTGCTGAATAAATGTATTATTATTTTTATTTTTTTAAACATACTTATCCCAAACTTTTGAATGTTAGTGTATCACAGTTTCCACAAAAATATTAAGCAGCAAAATTATTTTCAACATTGGTAATATGGTAACACTTGCAAGTTACCACATTTTATAGTGCATTACACAAATTACATTTGAAAATATATTCTAAACAGTTTGTTTAAAGTGTAGTAACATTTTACATTACTGTTTTTACTGTATTTCGATCAAATAAATGCAGCATTGGTGTGCATAAGAGGCTCTTTCAAAAATGACAGAAGTGTGAACTATTTAGTTAAACTGAATTAGTTAAACTGAACTGAATTTGAATCTAGGTATAGATTGAATCTAGGTATAAATGTACTCAGATTTCACTTAATGGAGGGAAACAGAAACAACACCTCACTATATCCCCTCCATGTTTCCCTATCCTTTGCAGAATGGTACAGTCATTACACAGACAGTCTTCTAGCAGTATACAGTTGACACATGATCTAGGATATAGGCCAATTACAGCAGAACCGTTACTCAACCTTATGATCCCTAGATCGCCTCACCCTCATTAAACTTCTACCCTCTTTCACACCAACATCAACATGTGCACTCTCCTGTTTCTTTTCCTCCACCCCGAGGACAGCTTTTATCTAAAATTCAAGATCACTGTAGTCTCAGGGTAAATAACGGCATCACGGCAGATTACAATGTTCGTTTTGTGAAGTCTTGATTCAATAAAAATTGCATTTTGCACGGAAAGGCTGCTTAGAAATTGCAGGACCATTATAGTCTAATATGATGGTCAGAGGAAAAGCTCAAATTGTGGCCTGCAATTCAGGAAAAATCAACACTATATAGCAACAGTTTCTCTTCAAACACTTTAATCATCTCACCATCGTGAGTAATCCTAACAGCGTTAGCACTAATGCCTGAGCTCAGTGGAATCCCTGACTCATGTGATCACCACTGAAGGATTACTGGTGAAAACCAGTTCACACATGACTATGTCAATAGAATTTTTTGCCTGTGGTTTTGCCAAGTAGGATGTGCTCCTGGGTCAACATGTTTTGTTGGTCCTGTTTATGGAGGAAGGGATGTGTTGGTTAGAAATGCCCTCCTGCTGGTAGATGTCGTCATTTCAGGCTCTGACAAAAATATCTGTGTATGAATAAAATTTTTTTCATGTCTCAACCTTAGACAACTAAGCCAGTTTCTGACTTGAAATAAAATAAATAAATAATTAAATAAAATTAACTTTACATATCTCAATTTTGATTCTCAATGTGTCACTATTTTTTTATTTAAAGGATTAGTTCAATTTGAAATGAAAATTACCCCAAGCTTTACTCACCCTCAAGCCATCCTAGGTATTAATAAATATCCTGACACGTCCAAGCTTTACAATGGCAGTGAACAGGACCTACGAGTATGAAGCTCAAGAACGTGCATACATCCATAAACGTACTCCACACGGCTCCGGGGGGCTTAATAAAGGCCTTCTGAAGTGAAGCGTTGCAGTTATGTAAGAAAAATATCCATATTTAACAAGTTATAAAGTAAAATATCTACACTGTAAAAAATGACCGTGATTTTAACAGTAAAAGACTGTAAAATGCTGCTTAAAATTGGTTTACAGAAAGTTTCCGTACTATATACGGTGAATAACTGTAATAAATTAAACGGTACATTTAATGTAATTTTACGGTAAAATACCATTAAAATCACAGTTTTTGGAAGTGAAAGATAACAATTAATTGTAAAATTTAGTGAAAAAACGTAAATTGACATTCCCACAATTCCCTGCGTGACACTTCACATTTGATATATTTTCATTGAAATAACTCTGTTTCTTCTTAGTTTTTCTCATTTTTTTCTAATCAGTTATGTACATTAGGGTTTTTACATAATGTTGTTAAATGAATGTTTATTGCATTTTTAAAATTCCATGCATGTTACCATGATGGTGTTTAGTGAGTGTGAATGACACTGTGTGAACCTTCTATATGTTAGTGTTGTCCTTCTCAGCTTGTGATGAACTTTGATTCATCATGTGACTCTTATCACCACTGTGTTTGGTGACTGTCAGTGTATTATAAAGGTACAAAACAGATATTAGTACTTCTTTAGGTTGGTAAATTAACATTATATCAGTTAATGAAATACGTTAATATACCGTAAATTTAACCGATTTTTTTACGTTGCTACTGTATTTTTTACGGTAAAGTTCTGGCAACCACAGCTGCCGTTTTTTTACCGTAAATTTTACTGGGATTTTTTTTACAGTGTAGCTTCCACTAGACCGCCATCCATATTCAACTTACGAAGAAAGCATAACACCTCTCACAGTTCAAAATGTTTATGCTACGTCCTACGCCTTCTATATTCATCTTATGAAAAAAACATAAATAACACAATGTGGCCATATTAAAAAAAATTATATTTTACTTTATAACTTGTTAAATATGGATAGTTTTCTTACACAAATGCATAGCTTCGCTTCACAAGGCCTTTATTTACCCCCTCAGAGCTGTGTGGAGTACGTTTATGGTGGATGGATGCACTTTCTTGAGCTTCACGGTTTGTGTGTAACACAATATTAAGCAGCACAACTATTTTTAACATTGATAATAATAAGAAATGTTTCTTGAACACAATAAAGACTGAAGACTGAAGTAATGGCTGCTGAAAATTCAGCTTTGCCATCACAGAAATAGATTGCATTTTAAATTATATTAAAATAGAAAACTGTTATTTTAAATTGCAATAATATTTAACAATTTTACTGTTTTTACTATATATTTGATCAAAACATTAAAACAGTGTAAATAAAATTCTATTGTTTTTTTAATTAATTTTTTTTAGGTTTTTGAATAAAATTGGGGTGAATTTTACTTGAAAGATGGGGTGAGTGGTTGCCAGGACATTGCTATGTTGTTGTTAAGCTGTTCTGATTGCTTTTTTATAACATTATAGGGTGTTGCTTGGTGGGTTCTTACTGCATGTCAAAACATTCCGCCAGACTTGGGTCCCTCTTTAGTGTAAGTCTATAATCCTAGAAAATCTTAAATCAAATTGATTAAAGTAATAGCACACCTTTCCTCAACAAGCCACATGATTTGAGGTACCATTAATGTCTGTAGCACAAACAGGGAAGAATTACACTGCTACGGTAAGGGCTTTGTTCAAACCCCTAATTGGCCTTATGAATAATAGTAATAGCAGTGTTTGCCCCAGCATGCTCTGCTAATTAAAAACTACAGAGCAGGAGTTTATTTATCTGTATTTTAAGTTTTAAAGCATATATAATATCGTCCATCTTATTCTTATATGTGGAAGCTGTCTTTGAAATGATATCTAGCATTTTTTCATAATATACAATAATACATCATCTGACCAGGGTGAAGCCTGGAAGGAATTTAGTACAAATAGATACAGATCAACCAAGCAGAAGCAGAGGAAACCTGGATCCATACCAGCGCTGCAATTGTCGATAGCACCATTGTTGAAAGTCCTCAAAGCAAGCCTAATTAAGTCTGTTTTCAGGCTGTTCTTCTGTGAAACCTTGTCAGCCATTTCCAGAGGGGGTCTCTGAAAGATAAGCAGGCGATAGGATGAGTCACGTGCCTCTCTGCAGAGCTCCCTTCAAGGTCTTAAGATTCATCCATTCTGTGTCTCTCTCTTCTGATCTCTAAATGAGGCGAGAAGCGATTTGGGTTGGTTCATCCCTTCTGACACCACGTCCAACTAAGTAAATGAAGGCTGATGTATTCTCCAGATCTCAGGAAATGAGGTAGATTTCTGCAAATGCCTGCTGTCAGGCATGCATAGTCCTTTCCATCAGCAACACTGCCTGAGCATGTGCTTGGTTTTTTCTCTTACTAACAATTATGTCTTTAATCCCCATTTGAGAAAATGATTGCAGCCACTATCATGGCAGACCTTGAATCTCAATGCAAGGAACACCACGAGAGAGAGAGGATTGTTAATATGAATCCATTACTACATGACACTACATGACAAATGTTTATGTTCTAGATTGTTCCTCATTCAAGGAGGTTAAAAGCTTGGTCTCTGTCATCCGTGAGCTTTTCAATTTATATAGAAACGCTTCAATTAAGATTGCATAAGCTGCTCCTGCACAGATCAGGATTGTGAAATTATTGCTAAAGCCTACATAGCCATTTTAACTGATTCTTGTCCAAACTCCCATACAGAGTTTAACCTTCATCATTTACTCACCCTCATGTCGTTCCAAACCTGTGTGAGTTTCTTTCTTCTGTGGAACACAAAATATGTTTTGAGAAATGTCTTTTTGTCCATACAATATTATTCATTGATGACCCAAACGGTTTTGTAACCAAAATATCTTCTTTTGTGTTCTGTAGAAAGTGAGTAAATGATAACAGAATTTTTATGTTTGGGTAAACTATCCCTTTAATATTTCTTGTTTAAATGGAGATAAATGCATTGACTTACTATATGTTAGCTGATCCAAATCCAAATCAAATATTTTTTTTTACCAGATTCATCCTAAAACATCCATAATATTTTCAGAATATATTATTTTATTTTATTAATGTAATAATAATATTAATCATAACATAAATAACAGATACAGTGGGTACGGAAAGTATTCAGACCCCTTAAATTTTTCACTCTTTGTTATTTTGCAGCCATTTTCTAAAATCATTTAAGTTCATTTTTTTTACTCATTAATGTACACACAGCACCCCATATTGACAGAAAAACACAGAATTGTTGACATTTTTGCAGATTTAATAAAAAAGAAAAACTGAAATATCACATGGTCCCAGACCCTTTGCTGTGACACTCATATTTAACTCAGGTGCTGTCCATTTCTTCTGATCATCCTTGAGATGGTTCTACACCTTCATTTGAGTCCAGCTGTGTTTGATTATACTGATTGGACTTGATTAGGAAAGCCACACACCTGTCTATATAAGACCTTACAGCTCACAGTGCATGTCAGAGCAAATGAGAATCATGAGGTCAAAGGAACTGCCTGAAGAGCTCAGAGACAGAATTGTGGCAAGGCACAGATCTGGCCAAGGTTACAAAAAAAATTCTAAAGGTTCCTAAGAGCACAGTGTCCTCCATAATCCTTAAATGGAAGACTTTTGGGATGACCAGAACCCTTCCTAGAGTTGGCCGTCCGGCCAAACTGAGCTATCGGGGGAGAAGAGCCTTGGTGAGAGAGGTAAAGAAGAACCCAAAGACCACTGTGGCTGAGCTCCAGAGGTGCCGTTGGGAGATGGGAGAAAGTTGTAAAAAGTCAACCATCACTGCAGCCCTCCACCAGTCGGGGCTTTATGGCAGAGTGGCCCGACGGAAGCCTCTCCTCAGTGCAAGACACATGAACGCCCGCATGGAGTTTGCCAAGATGGTGAGAAATAAGATTCTCTGGTCTGTTGAGACCAAGATAGAACTTTTTGGCCTTAATTCTAAGCGGTATGTGTGGAGAAAACCATGCACTGCTCATCACCTGTCCAATACAGTCCCAACAGTGAAGCATGGTGGTGCAGCATCATGCTGTGGGGGTGTTTTTCAGCTGCAGGGACAGGACGACTGGTTGCAATCGAGGGGTTGATGAATGCAGCCAAGTACAGGGATATCCTGGACGTAAACCTTCTCCAGAGTGCTCAGGACCTCAGACTGGGCCGAAGGTTTACCTTCCAACAAGACAATGACCCTAAGCACACAGCTAAAATAACGAAGGAGTGGCTTCACAACAACTCCGTGACTGTTCTTGAATGGCCCAGCCAGAGCCCTGACTTAAACCCAATTGAGCATCTCTGGAGAGACCTAAAAATGGCTGTCCACCAACGTTTACCATCCTACCTGACAGAACTGGAGAGGATCTGCAAGGAGGAATGGCAGAGGATCCCCAAATCCAGGTGTGAAAAACTTGTTGCATCTTTCCCAAAAAGACTCATGGCTGTATTAGATCAAAAGGGTGCTTCTACTAAATACTGAGCAAAGGGTCTGAATACTTAGGACCATGTGATATTTCAGTTTTTCTTTTTTAATAAATCTGCAAAAATGTCAACAATTCTGTGTTTTTCTGTCAATATGGGGTGCTGTGTGTACATTAATAAGGGAAAAAATGAACTTAAATGATTTTAGCAAATGGCTGCAATATAACAAAGAGTGAAAAATTAAAGGGGGTCTGAATACTTTCCGTACACATTGTACATTTAATAGAGGATTTTCAGTGTAGAGTCTATAAAATTAAAATGTGTAAAATTTATAAAAAATATAGATTCCTAATCTAATAATTAAAAACAAGTACAATACCGAGTACCAATACCTATATTCCATTGCATTTGTAATTTTTAAAAATATTAGGTAGAGAAACCAAAAAATATGAATCATTCGTTGGCTTAATTCGTTTAGCAAATAGATATTTTCAGTTATTTAAAGGTGCTTAAAGGTGCAATAGGTGATTCTCTACAGAAACATTTTTGTTCTACTGGTTGAAAGTGTCCTCATATCCTGATAGCAATCACTATAAATGGTCTTGATGTATTTTTATAAATGTACATCGTCTCTAAAAATGTGTAGGACCATAAAATGTAAATCTAATCATTATATTCGGTCCGAATGAAATAATATAATTCCCTACCTGCCTGTCAATGTACGTTTTTACACGGAGCACCACAAAGCACCTTTTACGCACTACCAATGTCAATAGTATCAACACTGACATAATCTGCAGCAGTCAGGTACAAGCTCTCTAAGTTGTTTACATTCATTATTATTGTAATGTTATGTGTTTTGAGACACGAGGTAGTTTAACGCCGTCTCTTGTGACGCTTTGTCGAGAGCAGTTGTGTTTTGGAGGAGGCCTGGCTTTGGACTGTGATTTGCAAGGAGGGTGGGATCCTATGCTTTCAATACTAGCAGACTAACATTAGCATTTCCCAGATGATCACCAACTGCACCTTTAATTATGCCTGTTGCTATCCGAACAAAATACAAACTTTCCAGTAATGTCTGTGAGAAAGGAATGTTCACTCAACAAGCTCACGTCTGTGCCGCTGCGCACTCAATCCACTCCACGTGTTTCGCTTATCAGCTCACGCACAGAAGCTATATAAGTGTGAATATTTAATTTATGATATAAATTCTATTAATTAGATACATTTACTTTATTGACATCCCTCTGATATCCCAGTTCTGCACTTTGATCTGTTGTCTGTTTCTTTGTCTGGACACAAACACGCTGCGTTCAATCGATTTTTGGTATCTGAGCATTTTAATGAGTATAACTATACAAGCAATATAAACTAAAGTATATAATCACTTTTTAATTTTATATTTTTAATGGATTGTATATTGTTCATACATAGACTTTATTGCTAATTATCACATTACCCTGAAAACAAGGTGACTGGTGGCCTATTACTTCTGAAGCACAGCCAGATACTAACAGCATTGCACTGGGGATTGTTGTGACCTGTTTGCTTAAGCTTAACCATTGCTCAAACTTGCAAAGAACATCTCCTTGTGCTCCTGCAAGCGCATTCATTTCCAAAACAACCTCCCACTTAGAGGACCCCCCCACTGGCAGGTTCCATCTCCATACTTACATCCAGCACATTAGCCAATTGGTGAGCTGTCAGCTACCTGAAAACAAGGCGACAGAATCAATTTTGAGTGTCGATGCATCAGAGGATGCCGGCATCTGAGCTCTTTCCATCCTTTAACGTCATGTACCCATTCCCATTACGCCCTGCTGCCCATTAATTTGGCTTAGCCAAACGGAGAGAACTCATTGACAGGAATCAGGGCATGAAAGAGAAAGTGTTTAAATCACTGTAACCCAGGCAGGTTGCATTATTAGGTATCTGACACACGACTATGATAAGATGATTAAAAAGTAGAAGAATTGTCGGTGAAGTGCTCAATTAATCTGAAGTTCTGTAAAAGTGCTCGTCTTGTGTGCACATGAATGGTTCTCATTAAATTCCTCTGAGGATGTGAGCAGTTTTCGTATGTACTACAAGTTGAGCTGTTCAGACCAAGATGTCTTCATGTTTCTGGCCATAAGTTCACAAATATTGTTCTATATTACAGCAGCAGCCACTGGAAAATGTGTCTCGGTGTGCGTGCAAAAGAGAGAAAATTCAGTAATTAGTCACAAATAGTCATTTCTCGTAATTGAACTGTAAGTCTCGCTGTTTGGCATCTTGTTGTGAAAGCCGGAGCAAATCCATATACATCTATTTAAGACATAATAATGCACTTCTAAGACAAAAGTTTCTCATTCCATCTCCCTAAGGCCTGCTAATATAAATCCACTCATGCAAATACAGTAAACAATAAAAATGACTTATGGCCCAATATAGTCAGCTGTCACTCCAGTCACTTTTTCAGTAAAACAAACCGGCAAATCTGCCTGCCTCATTATTTCATGCCCCCAAAACTGATAAACAGCCTCATAAATGAGACTACACTCATCTGCTCCTCCACAAAAAAAGTTCATTTTTTGCTGCATAAAAAATAGGTCCTCTAAATGAGCCAGTATTTCAGTATAATGAGGGCGAGCAGGACATTTCAATATTGTCGCTCTTCTTCACAGACTCAGTGTGCATGTATAACATGTCATCCTTCTTTAATAAAGACATTTTACTTTTTTACAATTATGTATTAATGTTATCTGATTCTGAATGGATTTTTATACTGAGATACTCTCTCACCTAGAGTTCTTAACACTCAATTTACCCAAATTAAATGTGCATTGTGTACAGCCACCTTTAAGTCCCTTGAGAGCACACACAATTTTCAGTCAATATAATTTAGTGACTGTGAATATGTAAATTAACTATTAACATAATCAGGTTAAGTGTACTGCGTTTCAACGTTGAGTACCGTGACTGTAATAATATACTGGGACGTTTCTCCTACAATAACTAGAGAACTAACACCCACTTGTACAGTACGCATACAGGTTCCTCCTACTAATTAGTCATTTTCAATCAGTCATTGACGTCAAACATCAGACATGAAATGGCATTCACAGCCTCAAAAATGACAAAAAGTGTGGGGGGGGGGGGGAACTGAAAAAAGTGGCCGAGTTACTGTAGTAGTAAACGCAAGATGAAGAAGGATATCCAAAAAAAAAAAAAAAACAGTCTTTAATGACAAAACTCAGCATACACAGAAAAAAATACATCACGACCACATAATTTAGCTACGACACAGAACCAAGAACTGAGGGAACTAAGAAACAAACAAGGATCAAGAACACAGGCTAACGGGCACAGGGAGAACCAAACTAAAACACGCTGAGGCTTAACAGAACCAAAGACAGTTACATACAGAAATGAAGCCAGGCGATTGGAGGAGTTTGCAAATTCCTCAGGCCGATTTACACTGAATGTGTTTTGCATTCCACTGCACCGCTTTTTAGCTGTTTTGTTAAAGGTGCCATTGAATAAAAATTTGAATTTACCTTGGCATAGATGAATAACAAGAGTTCAGTACATGGAAAAGACATACAGTGAGTCTCAAACTCCATTGTTTCCTCCTCCTTATATAAATCTCATTTGTTTAAAAGACCTCCGAAGAACAGGCGAATCTCAACATGACACCGACAGTCGGGGTGTACGCCCCCAATATTTGCATATACCAGCCCATATGCATTAGACAAGGGCAAAATGTCTGGGTGAGCACAGCTGAATCATCAGACTAGGTAAGCAAGCAAGGATAATAGCGAAAAATGGCAGATGGAGCAATAATAACTGACATGATCCATGATTACATGATATTTTTAGTGATATTTGTAAATTGTCTTTCTAAATGTTTTGTTAGCATGTTTGCTAAAGTACTGTTAAATGTGGTTAAAGTTACCATCGTTTATTACTGTATTCACGGAGACAAGAGCCATGCTATTTTAATTTTTAAACACTTGCAGTCTGTATAATTCATAAACACAACTTCATTCTTTATAAATCTCTCCAACAGTGTGTAATGTTAGCTTTAGCCACGGAGCACCATCAAACTCATTCAGAATCAAATGTAAACATCTAAATAAATACTATACTCACAGGAATCAATGTATGCATGATGAACACTTTGTAAAGATCCATTTTGAGGGTTATATTACCTGTGTTTACTTTGTGTTTGCTGTTTAAGGCTGTCGAAAGCTCGCGGGGGCGGGGAGCGGGAGATTTAAAGGGGCCGCGTGCTTAATCGGTGCATATGTAATTATGGCTCAAAATAGGCAGTTAAAAAAATTAATTAAAAAAAATCTATGGGGTATTTTGAGCTGAAACTTCACGGACAGGGGACACCTTAGACTTATATTACATCTTTTGAAAAGGGGTTAACATGCAATACATCAGGGATGGACAACTCCGGTCCTGGAGGGCCAGTGTCCAGCAGAGTTTAGCTCCAACCCTAATCAAACACACCTGAACCAGCTAATCAAGGTCTTTATGATTAGTAGAAAGTTATAGGCAAGTGAGTTTTTATCAGGGATGGAGATAAACACTGCAGGACACTGGCCCTCCAGGACCGGAGTTGTCCATTCCTGCACTACATGAACACATTGTGCATGTTTTATGGGTGCTGTGTCAAGTTTAAAGAAGTTCAGGCTGTGTCCGAAATCACATCCTCTCTTGAAAAGAATTACTTCATAGTCTCAGCCTCAGACATCACGTCCACTGACCATTGGCTAACCGTCTGATGCATAAGGCACACAAAATTGGAAACAATTCAGTAATTTCCACGGGACGTATGTGTGGTTTTTTTAATGGTCCACCTGGAGACAGACCTGCTGTGACACCAAACCCCTCATGAAAGAAGAAAGCCATTGTGTTTACAACTCTGACAATGACTGCTTATCAGGATCTACTAAATGCTGGATTTTCAAAAGTGTGTGAAGTATGTGAAGTTTGCGGCATAGACTCATTAAAATACAAGAGATTTACATGCCGGTCTGGACATTTTCACTCCCCTAAACAAACAAAGTCAGATGTCAGGTCTCGGGGCAGTCCTTGGCCAAGAAAGCTGCTATGGATTCCAGACCTTCTGCCGTCAGTCTGAAGGTCTGGCTGTCTCTCTCCTTTACCATTTCAGTCAAATCTGACTCTTGGTGATTCTATGGCCATACACGAGAGACTGACCTTGATTTTTCTTGGCAATGATTTTCCGGTGTAGGTTGCCAGGACTTTCCTTCAGACTGACGGCAGAAGTTCTGGACTCCGTGGCAGCTTTCATTGGCCAAGGACTGCGCAGAGGCCGTCTGACTGACATGTAAAGCAACCAATCACAGTTCGTTTTATTCTGAATCATATTTAGGGACGTGAAAATATAATGTCTATGTCCCTAAAATAACAGACCAGTGAGTAAAACTCTTGAACGTATTTTAAAGAGCCTATTTCACGAACTTTACATACTTCACATACTTTTGAAAATCAGCATTTAGTTGATCCTGATAAACGCTCATTGCTTTTTTCTCAGCTTTCTTCTTCCATGAGGGGGTTTGGCAAAACTTTGAAAATCCTGAAGTGTTTCCAATTTTCTGTGCCATATGCATCAGATGTTCAGCTAATGGTCTATGGGCGTAACGTCTGAGGCTGAGACTAGACTTTCCCCAAACCGCATGTACATGCATTCACACCTAAAAGCAATTTAGCATCTCCAATTCACCTAAACTGCATGCTTTATGGCTTGCGGGGTAAACTGGAGTGCCCGGAAGAAACTCACACTGAACGGGAGAACATGCCAACTCCACACAGAAAGGACCCTTGGGTCAGCCGTATGGATGGATATAAAAACCCATAAATATTGGTTGCTTGAAAGATGGCCTTGAGAACTGTGATATTAGCCAAGCGTTTCTATAGAAAACATTCTCATCAGTGAGTTTGAAGCATGTCAGGTTAAATGACGTATCCTTGTGAATGTGAGATCTTGTTAATAGAGGACTTGTTATGGAGGTCAGATCTGTGTGCTTGTAAAATTCTGTTCATGTGTTAATGAGAATGAAAATGCCATGACCTTCAACCATTCTGTCGTGTACAATGGAAAGATAAACCAGTATGAAAAACATCTTTTATTGCACATGTTGTCATGGAGTTTAACTCAATGTACATACTTTAGCCAATATTAACTCAATGCCGATGTTGTGATTCATACATCATAGCGTTCTCACATGAAGTTGGCCATCATCACAGGCCACAGCAAGTGCTCAATTGACCTTAACCCAAGGCACAACAGTCTCATAAATCAAGGGCTACACTTGCTTGTACTCCAAGATGAAGTGTGCTTCAAATCAATACAAATCTATTTGGATTTTTTTGCACAAAATGCCTGCATCTTACATATTTGTGCCCAGTAGTCCAACTAGCTGTTGTTTTGATCTTGGCCAATTTCCTTTCCATTCTTGACCGCAAAACCAGACTGGATGATCTCACTTATAGCCTGTGGATGGAATCGGATGCAATTGAAGTATAACAGTTGTAGAGATTGACAGATTACATCCGCATAATGCATGGGGGTGACAATACGTCCAGTGAAAGATTGGTTTGTTCTAATAACAGGCACAAGGAACTAAACGCATGGTCAGCTTGCAATAGGGAAATCAGTCGGAGGGATGAGAACAAAAGCCTTGATGGTCTTAAAAAGCGTTTGTCAGCAGTGAAGTGCACACTTTTTACCAAGTGCTGTGCGTAAACATTAATAACACGCAAAATTGCTCTGTCTGTCGTTCTCTCCTCATTTTACAATCTCCCTCTTTTTCTCTTTTACGCTCTACTGTTGCTCTTGTGAAAGTGTGTGATCAATCACAAAGGCAATGTGTGATATATTTCACTGAAATGCTGAGGTCTGATCTAAATGTAAAATGAATAGTACTGTCCTTTTTGCTTATGGTTAGAATACAATGCTGATTTTAAAGAGATAGTTCACCCAAATTCCGTAATCATATAATTCAAATCATTCATGACTTTAGTGCGTGGAAGACAAAAACAGAATTTCAATGCTGCTCTTTTCCATAAAATGAAAGTGATGGGAATCAGACACAGCTTCTGGTTGCTATTTACTTTTTGTCATGCTTTACAAGATGGACAAAATTTGTCACCAAAAAAGTCATTCGGTTTAACCAAAATTTCGGTGTTACTGAAAGACACTTTTGGTTATACCAAATGACGATATTTACAAACAATGCTAACAGGCTGATATCTAGCTAGCTAGCAAAAGGACAATCAAACATTTTATATTTAGTACAAGTTTTTAAAATAATACAACATTTTCCATGTTTTATAACGGTTGTACCGAATGACCTAATATTTCAGGACATGCATATGAGCAAGTGAAAACATTAATTTTTCAAATAGTTAAGAAAGAGTTAGTTACTTTGCTTCATGACCGTGTGGTCCTTTGCAGGTGTCTGAATGATGTCACATCCTGTAACATGATACTGACCGCATGACTTGATCCAAAATGGTCCCTTTATATTGGTTACTCCGAATGACATAAGTGAAATTCATTTTTCTGGACATCATAACAAAGCAATGACTTCTACACATAATTTTAATACCATTTTGCACTATGTTGATATATGATGTTATAAAATCATGCCAGAATAAAACAAATATATACATTCATTACATTTTTAGATATTTTAATGACAAATGAAATGGCTGTATTGGCCTTTGGACAGTTAAACCGAATGACCTTTTGACACTTCAAAATCTTTAAAATACCTTTATGTAGCAAAATATAATTAAAACCTTTTAGATTCAATAAAATAGATGAAGTTGAACTTCATTACATACTTTGGATGTCATATCTTTGTTTTTATTATTATTAAGGCCTTTGGAAAAAAAAAAAAAAAAAAAAGACCCATCACATCATTGACCCTAATATAAATGATGAGAAATGAGACATAAATCAAATATTATAGAAATAAGCCACAGGAGGCCATGAACTTCATTATAATTTAAATAATATTTTTCTGACAGTGAACAATGTTTAATTACCAGTTAATTTATTAATAAATATCTAAATAATTTTTTTTTCTGCTTAGTAATATTGTTAATTTGCCTGTAATGTCTTTGCGGTTGCCAAACAACAAAGGATTAATATAGAATTTGTATTTACAGGTGTGCATGTATAGTCATTTAATGACTTGGAACAGCTCATCCAATCAAAATTTAGAGTCCAAACTATAATAATAAGATATAAAGCTTAAGTGTAATGCACCAAATGACACACAATTTCTTTCTCCAGAAAAACATCAAAGCTTATCTATCACTTAGCCAAGTTTTCAATCAGCAGGTGAGCCAATAAGGCCATTTCTCTTGGAATTGGGCCATTAGAGCTGTACCACATTACCACCAACATATAACAAAGTACAGCCCTCAGCCCATCAGTCAAATGACTCCAATGGAAAATAAACAGAATCCATCACATCCCACAGCAGCGAAGAATGGAAAAGGCACATTTAAAAAAAGCAGCAGACTTTGATTTGTAATACACATAACTTATAAATTATGTAGACCATGGCAGAGAATATCCAGGTAAACAAAGCTCTGCGGTAGGTGTGAACAATAAATAAGATTTAAACGTAAAGTAGTGTAGAGCAATGACTCTTCACTGGACTTCATACACTGAAACTGAATTGATTTTTTGAAGTGATATGGAAAAATGAGATTAGAAAAAAAAATAGATTTGAGCAAAGAAGAGTTCATAAGGTCAAATATGCCATTAAAGTGTGACAGCCGTAGAGATGAAGCATTATTGATGGACGGTGACCACATTACAATCTATATTCTGCTCATAATGGGCGTAACAAGACTATTTCAGAATAAAATTCATACTCTGATATCCATGAATATTCACAAGCAATATGCTGTTAATTCAATCATTCTTTGACACGGCTTTTCATTTTGTATTTATGCAGAGAAATCTCTTCGGGCCCCAATTTGGCAAGAAAACATTTGCAGTAATCAGCGGATAATGGAAGATTTTAGGTCTGAATCCTAATGCTGAGACATAATGATTTCCACCTAGTGCTTTTCTGAGATCTTCTTTTGTGCAGTTTAGCTCTTTTCTTTGGAAAGTTACTCTTTCCTGTTTGTTATTAACAAACCCACACAGCAGAACTCATTACTCTCATAGCGGTTCAGAACGATATTAGAGAAATCCCCAGTTCCTGGAAAATAAACTATTGTGTTAAAGGAGAATGGCTTCCTGCTACATGTGATTGTGCTGTGCTGAAGAGGAAAAGTCTGTCATTTAAATGGGGGGGAATCTGGTTTGTCGTCTGAACGCTGTCGGTCCGTTCATGTAAAATGTGGCTGTCACTAGCAGGTGTTTGAATACACTTCAAAATTATTCTTAACTCAAGTAAATTAATTAAATTATTTATTCATTGATGTACTTACTATTCTACATTTTTTCGGACCTTTTAGGAACATAAGTAATGATTTTCTATGATATACTTAAACCAAGTCAAAGCGATATAGCGAGTAATGCACTAGGATAATTATGGGTGCTTTATACAACCCGAATTCTGGAAATGTTTGGACATTTTTTAAATTTGAATAAAATGAAAACTAAAAGACGTTCCAATCACATAAGCCAATATTTGATTCACAATAGAACGTAGATAACATAACAAATGTTTAAAATGTTTAAAATTTTAAATTTTTTTGGACAAAATGAGCTCATTTCAAATTTGATGCCTGCTACAGGTCTCAAAATAGTTGGGACGGGTGTTTACCATAGTGTAGCATTCTTGCCTGATATAGGTTTCCAGCTGCTGAAGAGTTCGTTGTCATCTTTGATGCATTTTTCTCTATAGGTGAAAGATCTGGACTGCAGGCAGGCCAATTCAGCACCCGGACTCTTCTACGACGAAGCCATGCTGTTGTAATAGCTACAGTATGTGGTTTTGCATTGTCCTGCTGAAATACACAAAACCTTCCCTGAAATAGACGTCATCTAAAACCTTTATATACCTTTCAGCATTCATAGTGCCTTCCAAAACATGCAAGCTGCCCATACCATATGCACTTATGCACCCCCATACCATCAGAGATGCTGGCTTTTGAACTGAACACTGATAACACGCTGGAAGGTCTCTCTCCTCTTTAGCCCAGGGGACACGGTGTCCATGATTTCCAACATGAATGTCAAATTTGGACTCGTCTGGCCATAGAACACTTTTCCACTTTGAAACAGTTCATTTTAAAGGTGCCCTTGATTCAAAAATTGAATTTATCTTGGCATAGTTAAATAACAAGAGTTCAGTACATGGAAATGACATACAGTGAGTCTCAAACTCCATTGTTTCCTCCTTCTTATATACAGTAAATCTCATTTGTTTAAAAGACCTCCGAAGAACAGGCGAATCTCAACATAACACCGACTGTTATGTAACAGTCGGGGTGTACGCCCCCAATATTTGCATATGCCAGCCCATGTTCCCAACATTATGAAAGGGTTTACACGTCTGGATCTGCACAGCTGAAACATCAGACTAGGTAAGCAAGCAAGGACAATAGGGAAAAATGGCAGATGGAGCAATAATAACTGACTGATCCATGATAACATGATATTTTTAGTGATATTTGTAAATTGTCTTTCTAAATGTTCCGTTAGCATGTTGCTAATGTACTGTTAAATGTGGTTAAAGTTACCATCGTTTCTTACTGTATTCGCGGAGACAACAGCCGTCGCTATTTTCATTATTAAACACTTGCAGTCTGTATAATTCATAAACACAATTTCATTCTTTATAAATCTCTCCAACAGTGTAGCATTAGCCGTTAGCCACGGAGCACTATCAAACTCATTCAGAATCAAATGTAAACATCAAAATAAACACTGTACTTATGCCATTAGACATGCTGCATGACGAACACTTTGTAAAGATCCATTTTGAGAGTTATATTAGCTGTTTGAACTTTTTTTATGTTGTTTAAGGCAAGCGCGAGCTCTTGGGGCGTGGAGCACGAGAATTAAAGGGGCTGCGTACCCTGAATCGGCTCATTTATAATGATGCCCCAAAATAGGCAGTTAAAAAAATTAATTAAAAAAAATCTATGGGGTATTTTGAGCTGAAACTTCACAGACACATTCAGGGGGAACCTTAGACTTATATTACATCTTTTAAAAAAAAGTTCTATGGCACCTTTAAATGAGCCTTGGCCCACAGGACACGACGGCACTTCTGGACCATGTTCACATATGGCTTCCTTTTTGCATTATAGAGCTTGAGTTGGCATCTGCAGATGGCACAGCAGATTGTGTTTACCGACAGTGGTTTCTGGAAGTATTCCTGGGCCCATTTAGTGATGTCATTGACACAATCATGCCGATGAGTGATGCAGTGTCGTCTGAGGGCCCGAAGACCATGGGCATCCAATAAAGGTCTTCAGCCTTGTCCCTTACGCACAGAGATTTCTCCAGTTTCTCTGAATCTTTTGATGATGTTATGCACTGTAGATGGTGAGATTTGCAAAGCCTTTGCGATTTGACGTTGAGGAACATTGTTTTCAAAGTATTCCACAATCTTTTTAAGCACCTTTTCACAGCTCTGCCCATCTTAACTTCTGAGAGACTCTGCCTCTCTAAGACATTCCTTTTATAGCTAATCATGTTACAGACCTGATATCAATTAAATTAATTAGTTGTTAGATGTTCTCCCAGCTGAATCTTTTCAAAATTTCTTGCTTTTTCAGCCATTTGTTGCCCCCGTGCCAACTTTTTTGAGACCTGTAGCAGGCATCAAATTTGAAATGAGCTCATTTAGTGGATAAAAGTGTAACATTTCTCAGTTTAAACATTTGTTATGTTTTTCTATGTTCTAATGTGAATAAAATATTGGCTCATGTGATTTAAAAGTCTTTTAGTTTTCATTTTATTTAAAAAACAAACAAAACAAAAAAAAAACCATCCGAACATTTCCAGAATCTGGGTTGTATGACCATTTGCCAGTTTTATTTACCGTTATTGGATTTCTTGTTGACTTAAGCTCTTTGTATTTCATGAGTCTCTTATGCTCACCAAAGCTGCATTTATTTAATCAAAATGCAGTAAAACATTAATATTGTGAAATATTATTACAATTTCAAATAACTTTTAATAAATATTTTAATATATAAAATAACTTTATTATATATTTTAAAATGCAATTTATTCCTGTGATGCAAAGATGAATTTTCAGCAGTAATTATTATCCCGTCTGACCCATGATCCTTCAGAAATCAATCTAATATGCTGATTTGCTGCTTGAGAAGCATTTTCTATTATTATTAATTCTGAAAGCTGCTTAAAATGCCCCTATCATAGTATTTTAAAGGTTCATACTTTAGTTTTGGTCTCCTACATTAAGTTTATATGCATACAAGTTCAAAAACTCCTTCCTGAGAGCCTACTCTGCTTTGATTGGTCAGACGGCCCAGTCTGTTGTGATTGGTCAACCACTTACATCGTGTGTTGGAAACCAAACACCTATTACTATATGTGAATTTCAGCAGTTGATACACAGTGATATGAACAGATGGTGTTGTTGTTGTTTTTTTCGTATCAATTCCAACTCGAGCCCTCCTCCTTTGCAAGTGCATGCAGTATAAAAAAACAGCATCTTCTCGACATGCCGACAACACGAACCAAACTCTTCCAGGCCTTATACAACTACAATGTTGGACGGCAGGTCAAACAGACATTGTTAACGTAAAGCCAATAAAGACAATAGGCTGGCACTATGCGAATTTGTTACATTATTACATAGGTTTGTAACAGGAAGTGAGACTGGAATTCCTGACGACTCGTGTCGGCTGTTCAAAATCTTTTCTTTCTTTTAGGAGACAATAAATTTATTTGTCATGCACTTTGATCTTCAAAACTTGGCAGACCTTTAACATGCACAAACGGCTACATTACACAATGCATGAAAAGTAATATTTGAAAAAGCATTATAGGACCACTTTAATATTTTTGTGGAAACTGTAATAATTTTTTTCAGGAATCTTTTTTAATAGAAAGTGAATTTATTTGAAATAGAAATCTTTTGTAACATTTTAAATGCATCCTTGCTGAAAAAAAAGTATTTATTTCTTTTTATGTGTGTGTGAATCCATTTATCTTAATTAATGCAAACAGTTGCCTTCAAGTACTAGGAACACCTCATTCGGTTCACTGCACTTCACACACATCTAAAAACCACTTGGGTTTAACTCTAGTAGATATTACTTACAACTGGTTTTGGTACTTCAGCAATAAGGCTGTGCGATGAAACGATACAATGAAAACCAGGACTGCAGTTCTTCCCTTTAGTATTGTTTGAGTAAACACAGATGTCCATAACAGCTGATGAGCTTATAGCTACCATGTTTGTACCATGTCATCATAGTACAAAGGGTGAATGTATGACTACATGAATGAATCTCGGTGTAATTCAACAAATAAAATCATGCACCTGAATCTTAAGTGATCATGAGTGCTTTTTGCTTCCTCACTGTATCCCGCCGCTCATTAACTGTGAGTGGATACACCTACTCTACGGTACTGAGCTCATTACTGGCCATATCTCTTGCTTGTTTGATGTATTTTGGAAAGGTGGACATCTGCAAATATCCAGTGCTAAATGAAAGAACACCATGTTCTCATCTATGCTTCTTTTAAAGGATGTTTTAAACAACTGATAAGCAAGCACTACAAATCCCTCGGATGGGACAAATGGGATTTTAAGTAGTTCCTGTACAACGTTTTATGTACAACGCTCAACAATGTCCACACACCCACCTAGCTAAATGAATACTTGCTCATTTGGCAGGTGTTTTTAGCCTCTGCTACTGCTCATTTGTTTACCATCCGATAGTGTAGGTGGGCTGTGATCTTTTCATGGATTCATAGTAATGAAACTGCTAACTTCTTTTTCACTGTCCTAATTTGTTTGAACCATCCCTTAACTTGATTCTGCATCATTCAATTTCCTCTGCATCTCTCAAATAGGTCAAATGAATGTAAATGATTCACTGTAGCTAGTCATTTATCAGCAAATATTTTGTGGGCTTTTTAAAGTGTACATTCTATTATATTTGGAAAATGTTTGTTCAAAACAAGTGAAACATTATTATAAAAACATCATTCAGAAATTTTGTTGATACAGCTTGAAAGGTGATGTAAGAAATCATTTTTTGGAATGCCATGCATAAATATATCCCTGTTTTCTGAGAGATATCACTGAAAATCTGATATCAAGGCAAACAGAAACGCTCTTTGCTTGTGAATCGTTTTGCATTCAGGTTTAACGATGTCATGTTTGTTGAAAATTAGCTAAACTAAGTCATATTAGTAATATCATATTGTATAAGTCACAAAAATGCATGGATTCATTGCTGTAGTCTAGATAAAAAAATACTGAGGCAATGGTCATCCAAAAATGTGTTTTGTTTACAATCGATCAGTACATAAATATTTAATTACATTATATATAATGATGTTTTACCAGTACTTTTGGAGGCTTCAAAAGTGTAAAATGTTCTCATTGTTCCTTTTGAGATAAATGGTACTGCTAACAAATAGCTTTCTCTGTGTATTGCAGACCTCCTTGAATCTATTGTATATGGAAGAGCATTTTGGTTGCTAAGGGAGACTGTGTACTGTACTTCCAACCTTGAAAGCATAGTCTTTGAGAACAAAAATACAATATACTGTGCTGGCATCATTCCTTATGTGCTATACTGTCTGTTTGAGTAGAACAACAAATATCCTCTGTTTTTTTATATATATATTTCATCAATTTCACAAAGGAAAAGAAAAACACAAGCTGAAAATGACATTTGACTCCACAGCTGTGAATAATCGCATAAAAGGCAAATCATTAGGAGAGTGAAACAATTGATTGCTGTACTAAGAAAAGCCTTGAGACCCTAGAATCAATTCTGACAGCACCACACTGAAAACGGTAATCAACAAGAGAAATCTATTAAATACGAAGTGCAAAACAACAAAATCATATCTACACGTTCCATCTTGGATACTGCAGAACATAGCAAATATTTATCTCAGGCACTGCTGTGAGTGTGGGAAGGCCTTACTAAGGGCCCTTATTGTTTCATGGTCATGTGTCAATAGCAGTAGGCAGTGGAGTTCAGGGCTTGGTACTGGCAGGGTTGGGATGGAAGGACAGAAGCTTGCTTGACAAAACTTTGGACTTTACCCAGCACCAGCTGCCAGCTTCAAAATGCTGCAATTGCTGTGACAGCCCGTGGTATTTGATATCAACCACTCTGATTTTGGCTTTCCAAATTTCACTTGGTTTAATTTTAGCATTGTACTGCGCCCAAACAAAATCTTACTGGTTTTGAGATATCAACCTAAAATTTGAAACACAACTTCATTATTAGATTTTGGCTTTGATTTTCTTGCAGTTTTAAAGTAAAACTAAAAGTTTGGTATATTGTATGTAAATTATAAGAAATCATATTTTTTACATTTTACATTTTCCTAAACTAAAACTTTTTTTTTATTTCACTTTCATATTTTTTCTTTCATTTTTAAAATAAAATGCCAAGTGTCTCTTTTATAAGGAGACCAAACTTAAAGGGTTAGTTCACCCAAAAATGAAAATTCTTTCATTAATTATTCACCCTCATGCCGTTCCACACCCGTAAGACCTTCATTAATCTTCAGAACACAAATTAAGATATTTAAGTTGAAATCCGATGGCTCTGTGAGGCCTCCATAGGGAGCAATGTACACTTCCTCTCTCAAGATCCATAAAGGTACTAAAAACATTTAAATCGGTTCATGTGAGTACAGTGCTTCAATATTAATATTATAAAGCAATGAGAATATTTTTGGAGCGCCAAAAAAACAAAACAAAATATAATATATAACATAACGTTTAATATAAAAAAGAAATAACGACTTATTTAATGATGGCCGATTTCAAAACGCTGCTTCATGAGGCTTCGGAGCACAGATGAATCAGTGTATCGAATCTGCTGTTCGGAGCGCCAAAGTCACGTGATTTCAGCCGTTGGCAGTTTGACACGTGATCTGAATCATGATTCGACACACTGATTAATTTATGCTCTGATGCTTCATGAAGCAATGTTTTGAAATCGGCCATCACTAAATAAGTTGTTATTTTGTTTTTTTGGCACTCCAAAAATATTCTCGTCGCTTTATAATATTAATATTGAACCACTGTGCACACATGAACCGATTTAAATATGTTTTTAGTACCTTTATGGATCTTGAGAGAGGAAGTGTACATTGCTCCCTATGGAGGCCTCACAGAGCTATCGGATTTCAACTAAAATCAACTAAAATGTTCTGAAGATTAACGAAGGTCTTACGGGTGTGGAACAGCATGAGGGTGAGTAATAAATGACAGAATTTTCATTTTTGGTTGAACTAACCCTTTAAGTGTGCTCAAAGGTATTCAAGATTTAAAACAATTTAAGTTGGGGTCTGTTCCCCCAAAATGGGAGTGACAGTTAAATGGTTAACTGTATTCCTTTTAAAGCAGTATTAAAGAATCCCCAGATAAATTGGAGGCCCTTCAAAAATCATATATATATATATATATATATATATATATATATATATATATATATATATATATATATATATATATATATATATATATATGTTAGTTCCACCTCTTAAATTTGATTGGTCAAGCAGCATTCCAAGAGTGCCACTTCATTGTGACCTTTCACCAGTAGGTGCCAAAAAGTCTTTACAGTTAGTGAACTACTGACTTGTTAATTTTAACCCTTAAGTTAATGACGCTGATTCATTCAGGAACGTCAATGAAGAGATGCACGATGGTTAATTCTGCTTTGTCTTAGATAAATGCACTGATTCATTCAAAATCGCTCAGGAATGAACTGTCCTAACTGGTGAGCCATTGAATTATTCATTCAACTGTTTAGTTAAAAACAGTGAGTCATTCAGAAATGCCGCTATCTGTTGCTCAGAGATGCAAAATGATCTTTATGGCCTATTAGCTACATTTGGAACAATTTTGGTTAATAAATGCAATATCACACTCACAATTGTGCTTTTTTTCTGAGTATAAGAATGGACAGTCTTGCTCATGTGATATATAAGCAATATATCACAAGTAGCCGTGAGGCTGTATGTCAGCATGCTGTGATTGCCTACGGCCGAATCACAGCCTTGCAGATATACAGCCATAATGCATGGCTACGAGTGTGATATTGCATTTATACAACAGTTTGATGGCACAAGTGTGTAAATGAATAAGAACAACAATGGAGTCTTTAAAAACCCTCTTTTGTGAGAAACTACTTCCTTCCGCCACGGATTCAAATTTTAAGTTGACAGTTTATCAGTTGAGGCCAAGCCTTCGTTACTAATTCTGAAACGTCACTTTAGAACTAGTAACGAAGGAACATTGACTCGCTTTATTGAAAGTCATTGTAATATGTAGAGTATTATGAGAGAGAGAGATCGCCTGAGTGAGTGTATTACCTGCAGCTGATATTCTTCAGGTCAATCTTATATTCATAATCACAAAATCAGTTTGAATGTCCGCTGAGGAAAGCAATATCTTTTGTCTTTGTCCTTTTAACATTTAAGACATTCCCATGACAGTGTAGTCAATGCATTTGTCAGTTGCGTCTCGTAAGATGTTTAAAGTAAAAACAACATCCTTGTGTCCTTGTTTCAGTCCATTTCAATATAAAAGACTGACTGACTCACTCATAAAGTGGAGTGATTCAAACAGTGAAACGGGTTCTGTGGTGATATTGGTAGAATATCGCATGGCTGGAAAGACCTCTCAGATTCGAGAACCAGAAAGAACTGTTGTATAAAGGTATATATTCCTATATAACTGATCTAATTTTTAGTCAGTGTTTGAAGTCAGTTCTCATAATTGTCATAATACCTATGGGCATGTTCTACCACATAGCCAAAAGTTTAGAATCTGTCTGTGAAAAAAATAATAGTAATCTGAATATTTGTGGGAACATGTCACCCCTCAATGTCTGTGATGGACATATAACAGACTCTTTCAAAATAGCAAAAAAAGCACGGCAAATCCCACCTGCTCTTTACTATGTTTACTTAAGGATCATGTTGTCACTGTTGACCTTGGGGAGGATTTGACTGCAGATGGCTGAGCTTTCTATCTAAAATCTCAGGATCCCCTTTAGTATTGCTCAACATAAATCAAAGTGTTCCTTCACTCGGCAGAGAGACAGTACTTTTACTTAAAGATGAGGTCAAGCCCATTGAGGATAGCTTCCTTGCTCCAGAATATGATGAAAATGCAAATTTCAGTTTTTAATTATGTATACGGTAACATATTTAAAACTAGCATATTTTGACATACTATCCCCAATTCACGCATGAAACGGATCCCCAAATGAGTCTTCCATAATCTTTTCAAAATAATATATTTAGCGCAAATCCAGTGCAGAAAATAAAGTAGAGGAAATAAAGCTGTTGTGGCATAACATGGTCTGAAATAATTAGCACCTTCATATATGACATCATTAGAAGATAATTACTTCCCCAAGCCTCTATGGGACCTGTTTATTTTTGTAGCATCCATTTGTATATTCTACAAAACGGTAGCAAAAAAATAGTTAATTATTCCCTGGATGTCCTTAGCAAACAAAGCCTCATAGTGCCATAAAACAAAGAAACGTTTGGGTTAACCAACCACAATGTGTTAAAACCTAAAGTTACTGGTTTATTTTGCTGCGATAAAACTATTCAAGGTCAAACTAACTCGCACTATTCTCAGGAACTACAACCGGCTGTGCTGAAATGTTATAGTTTTATCCTGACTAGCCCTTCTAGAATGACAATCAGATATAGTGGGCTGATCTTTGACTCTTTGAGCTGTCAGATTGTGGAGTACAATGATCTTATCTGGAGTCTGAGACTACAGGATGATTCTCAGACCAGTGCCATCATACACGCTAGGGGAAGACATTCCTTTATCTTCCTCCTAGCCATGGCGGATTCAAACCCTACATTTTAAACAGAGCCATTTATCATACAACTCCCTCCGTCACAAAGAGCTTCCAGACCTGGAAACAATAACCTGGAGAATAAAGGATTCATATTCCATGCAATGCACCGATGGCAACCTTTGATGTTGATGTCGCCTTATAGATGAATTGCACAAGCCATCTGAATGAGAGTTATTTCCTACTTTTTTTTTTTTAAGACTTTAAAATGAGCGGTGTCCACATCCACAAACGTATTACTTTTTTTTGGTCAACTTTTTGCAATATTTCCTTGTTAGAGTACTCGAGGAATGGTATTCAGCAGGAATACCTCATAAAAGAACATGAGCACAGCAGCGGCTCCATGGAACCGATTGTCCACATCTTTGCAGTCAACAAAGGGGCACAAAGCCTGGAACATCCACTGTAAGAACCAAGCCGCAGATGATAACATGGACAGTTGCTGTCATCTCTCTTTGACTGTCGTCATGGAAACTGATCAACCGGGTATTGGAGGCCAGGTGAAGTGTATGCTTGCCTCCAGCAAGCCATCTGAAAAATGACAACAGAGCGCAACAGATGTTTTACAATCATCCTTCTCTGACAAACGCTCTAGTTAGAAATCAAAATATAATCAATTATAAGAAGCAGACTTTGCTTAAGCTGATTGATTGTCAAACTTCCATCTGCTGGAATGTTAAAATAAATGGATACAACAAGAAATTAATGAATACAAAAAGTTTCTCAATGCTGATTCTTTCTTGAATGTATTATCATAAAATTGGTTTGTCTTTCAGAAGAACAGGAAATGAAATCAATTTGATGCGCAAGGTTTGACATCACAGATGCATAAAAAGCCATTCGTTCTAGTGTGTTGTGAACAAATGCAAAGTTCCAGTGAAAGACAAAATTGTCTGTAAACATCAACCTAATTTTCAGTCCTACTGTTGTTCACTCAAAGTTTTAGAATGGCTTCAGACAACTAAAAATGTAGACTATGGCTGTGTCCGAAATCGCCCAAATAGGGCACTATTTGAGGGCACAGCCATTTGTAGGGGTGTCCGAAACCACAGTGGACATTATCGTGTGCACTCATTCAATCCAAAAATGCACTGCAATAGCGAGTGTACAACTGATGTACGCTCAATGGCTAGAGAATACCCATAATGCACTGCGAGAGTCAAATGAATTCTCGCATCTCGGCAGATGATGGCGCCTGCAGATGAATCATCCATCCATTTTTCAAACTGTGCTGGTCCAATGTGGGTACAGCATAATATCATACAGGTTATAGTATGGCTTAAGACTACTTAAAATATAAACTATGGCTGTATCTAAAATCGCCCCCTAAACCCTTAATTAGGGCACTATTTGAGGGCACAGCCATTTGTACGGGTGTCCGATACCATAGTGAACGTTATTGAGTGCACTCATTCAATCCCACAATGCACCACAATAATGAGTATACAACTCATGTACGCTCAATGGCTAGAGAATATCCATAATGCACTGTGAGAGTCAAATGAATTCTCACATCTCGGCAGAAGATGGCGCCTGCAGATGAATCATCCATCCATTTTTCAAACTGTGCTGGTCCAATGTGGGTACAGCATAATATCATACAGGTTATAGTATGGCTTAAGACTACTTAAAATATAAACTATGGCTGTATCTAAAATCGCCCCCTAAACCCTTAATTAGGGCACTATTTGAGGGCACAGCCATTTGTACGGGTGTCCGATACCATAGTGAACGTTATTGAGTGCACTCATTCAATCCCACAATGCACCACAATAATGAGTATACAACTCATGTACGCTCAATGGCTAGAGAATATCCATAATGCACTGTGAGAGTCATGCATCGATTGAATTCTCGCGTCTCACCAGAAGATGGCGCCCACAGATGAATCATCCATCCATCCATTTTCCAAACTGCGCTGGTCCAATGTGAGTACAGCATAATATCATAATTTCATAATATCCAGCACACTCAGTGTCCGAATTAGCTCGCTCGTTTTCATTTACTCATTTGTAGGTGTACCTAAAACCATAGTGGACGTTATCGAGTGCACTCATTCAATCCCACAATGCACCGCAATAACACTGTTAGAGTCGCGCGCCAAATGAATTCTCGCATCTCGCCAGAAGATGGCACCCACAGATGAATCATCCATCAATCCATTTTCCAAACTGCGCTGGTCCAATGTGAGTACAGCATAATATCATAATTTCATAATATCCGGCACACTCAGTGTCCGAATTCGCTCACTCGTTTTCATTTACTCTAGTGGACTATATTATTCGGTAATGTAGGTAATAGTGAATAAGTGTAGGGGGCGATTTCAAACAGCATATTTTAGTGGTTCTTTATGTGTCTTTCTGGAGTCATGCGGAAATGTATGGAATAGAGCTGTCAAAGTTTCATCAAAAATGATCCCTTTGTATTCCAAAGAAAAAAAATAACAACAGGGTTTTGAAACAAAAAATGCCAGAACTTTCTTTCTTTTCACATAAAATATTCCTTTAAGAAGGCAAACAACTTTGTTCCTTTTGTCAATTATGTTGATTGCAGAAGAATGTGCTTTCTTTTTTCAAGAAATCTCTATTCTACTAGTGGATATGCAAGAAAACTCCTAAAAGGTTTAGTCTAAATACACCATTTAACATTAATTTATAAAAGCAAGTCACTCAGTCTCAAGGACTTTAATTCTGGCTTCTGTGCACAAAGAAGTAATGGCAAATATGTGCATATTTGAATGACTCATCAAACTCTTTTTAAGGTGAATTAGAGAGAGAACGAATTCTTTGAGAGACTAAACAGGATGTCTCACATAACCAACAGAACCGTTTGATTGGGGGAGAAATGTGCAGCTTTGGAGAGAAATGCAGATGAATCCGTTTTCAGGCTGCATTATGAAGGGGTCAGGGGTGTAATAATTAAATTCACCTAAGGACCAGGTCGGTTTTCATTGCAGAGGGGGAGATATTTCTATATTCTCTGTTTCTTCAAATAAAAAAACAGACAAGTCTGAAGTCTCAATTTATGCAAAAATATTCCATTATAGAAAGAAGCTACTCAGGCCATGCCATAGGCTGCCTCAGCTTCAAAGAGCAGCCACAGTGAGACTGTACTTTGCAGGGAGTGCAAAGACCCATTACATTACATGCTAGCAGTGGGTGCCTTTAGATTACCACAGCCTGTGAAGGAATTAGGAGACTGATAAAACTGCTAGCAATGCGGGCAGGGACACACACGCTGCCGTCTATTCTCTTTTATCTATTGTACTCTCTTACGTAATGCCTGGATGACGGTTTTTACTTACGGGTTACTCTGAGCTGAAAGGAAACAGCCAGTGAGTAAGAGATACAGCTTCATCTCTGACATCGGGGTGATGACGTCATTATCACACAAGATATTTATAGTAACCACAGCCTAACTCTTGGGACAGCGGCTAAGGGACATGTTTACCCTCTGAAATAAATGAGGTGAAGTACAAGTTTTATCTTCCAGAAATTATTGGAATTATGCTTACGTGCCTCAATGCAAATGCATAGATTAAAAATTAGACTATTCGTTTTTCTGGCAGCTCATTTCTAAATAACATCATGTTTTGGTGTCCTCAGCTGAATTGGCACACGTCAGAGATTCTCAACTGGAGGGTCTATTCTGAGAAGAAGAAAAAAATCAAATAAAGCGCAACTAAGCATATAATGCATTAGACTTGTAAGGATGAGAAAAATGTAGCTATGTTTTATAATTTATAATATATTAAAATTATTGTTTTTATATTTAATGTTGTAGTAATATAATTAATATTTGATACATGATACATTTATTTATTCATTCATAAGATTTTGTAAAGTAAAATCTGGGTTCTGAGGGGATTAATAAAAAAAGCAAATGATCTTTCACATTATGCCATTTGAATTATTATTATTATTTATAGAGTAATAATAAATTATGAATTACTTTCTAACGTCTTCATTTAATTTAAACTAGTATAAAACTAATTTTAGAAAGTTTAGAGTTCAGCTAGGTTGTTGTCATAATGACGTAGTGAGGAACGCGTGCGTAAGGAGCGCAGCTGCCCTTCAGGAAGGGAGGAACTACAAGCAGACTATATTAAACATGCGCACAATCCTCTTGTCTGCAAATGTTTAAGAGAAACAACAATAATATCCATTAAGAGGATGGTTGAATGTGTTTTGTCCATAATAAACGGCTAGACGACGAATAATTTCACCGTAGAAATAAGAGAAATATAAAATGGCTGGCAGGTGAGTCGTGCAGATTTCACATTTACAGCGATTTTTTTTCCAAGCACGTCAAAAAGAAAATGCCTTTGTAAAGTTGGGTCCGGCTGTATCTTGCAACGAGTATTTTACACGTCGCGTTAGGTCCATTTTGTTTATCTGGAGACTTCTGGAAGGATATTCTAAAGCGAAAATATTTCCTGCTCAGTTGCGTCTTTCAAATTCCTAGCGCGCTTGCGCTATACGTGCAAAGCATCCTGGGATGTGTAGTTTTGCTAGGACTTGTTAAAGCTTGATGCAACAAAAAGTAAATCAAATACGATGTATGCATATTATTAACCGCAATATTAATAGCAACATTGTTCTTGCCATTATCATACATTTATATATAATATAAATGGCAACTATAAAAAACTTAATGCTTACAGAAAAAGAATCCTACATAAACAAAGTGATTATTCTGTACTTATATTGTTGTTTTTTATGTTTCAAGCTGAAATTTGACATGCTGTGGCCACAATGTCCAAAAAAGAAGATTCAGGAGGAAAGAAAAGGTAGGTATTGTTTACCAAAAGTTCACAGCTGACTATGTGCTGTAATTTTCTACTACACATATGTAATGCAATATAAAGGCTAATGTACATTCAAATGGTCATTGCTGTAAAAATAATTCCTGATGCTCACATGAGCGTGATTATTTACATTACATATTCATCTTTCTACAGTTCCCACCAAACTGAACTTTACGCAGAAGTCCCTGCGTCATGCCTGCCTATTGTCTATTCCCCAGAGTACAACATCACCTTCATGGGTCTGGAAAAGCTGCATCCCTTTGATGCCGGCAAATGGGGCAAGGTCATTCGCTTCTTGAAAGGTGCGCAGCACCACTGCAGGTGCAGTTTGCCATAGAGGCACTCTGACCAGTGTGTAAGGTGATCTATGAAATACAATACAAATGAATTGGGGAATCAAAGAGCTGCAAGTCAGTGCAGAAATGAAGGATGGAGGGGAGTACACTGTAGGTGAAGGGATGTAGAGAAGGATAGAGAGAGGAGCAATCAGTGAGGCAGAGATAATGAGGGAAGCTGAACTCCCCTCGGGAACAGGAGTAAGAGGATGTTGGCTTCTCAGCTGCTGCTGCTGCAAGGTCAGGGGCAAAGTGTAACTCTGGCAGCTCTTCAGATAAACTAGTCAGCAGCGCAAGCTCTTTTTCCTCATTAGTTCACTTAACGACACAGAATGTCTACACTTCCTAGAAAATTTGCTGAGCTCCCACGGCTGTTTTTTTTTTTTCCAAGTGTCAGATATTCATGTTCACATTCATTTTGCTTTCATATGATACATTGATTTGTTTCCAGAAGAGCAGTTCATCACCGATGAGATCATCGTTCCAGCCCGGGAGGCCAGCGAGGCAGATCTTCTTGTGGTTCATACTACACGTTACCTGAACAGACTCAAGGTAGAGGTGCAGTGTCTGCTGTGTCCATGCCCTGGCATACCTTTTCCTGGCACCCATAATTTCATATACTGATGGCAAAAGGTTACTATAAGCAATACAAATAGTCAATTATAAAAGCAGCATTCTGATTTTCTAATCGGTTTGTCCTTTACCTCAAACTGGCTGGCAGTAACTGCAAATGTACTTATTGTAGACCTTCTATGAGATCAGTGCCAAAAGAAGAATCAATTTTAATCTATTATAGCCCCATTGTGACTGTGTGGACATTCCCTACTTTATCAAAAAGACATCTAGACTTCCTATTTCATCTCACCAGCAATGAGCCAGTGATGCACAGAGGAAGTGTACAATAGCAAATTGCACTGGATTACTCAAAGCAGGCCTTTATTTCAATCCAAATCAATCAGTTTGCAGTCTTTTGCAAAGATTGCAGTCTGCCAAGAATCTCTTATGCACCCATGCGTCAGCTGCCCTATCATGCAATCTGTGCAGTGAGGATGATTTAAAGGAGCAGTTCACACATAGATGAAAATTATGTAATTATTTACTCATCCTGGTGGTGTTCCAAACCCGTGAGCTCTACAATAATCAACTCAGCCAAAAACTACCAGATGAAGTAAACTTTAAATTTTGTGTGTAAAAATATTAATAAATATATTAAAGTAATATTATTACATAAAACATTTCAGTTGTAGACTCCCAATGAAAAAGTATAGAAAGTTTGTGAGTACCTTTTAATAATTCTTTAGTGTTTTTACAAGATGTAAAATAAGTCTAAGGTGTCCCCTGAATGTGTCTGTGAAGTTTCAGCTCAAAATACCCCATAGATTTTTTTTAATTAATTTTTTTAACTGCCTGTTTTGGGGCATCATTAACTATGCACCGATACAGGCTGCGGCCCCTTTAAATTGTGCGCTCCCTGCACCCCCGAGCTCTCGACTATAATACAGTGCATTTACAAAGTTCACACAGTTAATATGACCCTCAAATGCATCTTTACAAGATGTTCATCATGCATACTGCATGCATGAGTCGGATCATGTGAGTATAGTATGTATTTGGATGTTTACATTTGATTCTGAATGAGTTTGAGGCTATGCTCCGTGGCTAAAGCTAACATTACACACTGTTGGAGAGATTTATAAAGAATGAAGTTGTGTTTATGAATTATACAGACTGCAAGTGTTTAAAAATGAAAATAGTGACGGCTCTTGTCTCCATGAATACAGTAAGAACCGATGGTAACTTTAACCACATTTAACAGTACATTAGCAACATGTTAACGAAACATTTAAAAATACAATTCACAAATATCACTAAAAATATCATGTTATCATGGATCATGTCAGTTATTATTGCTCCATCTGCCATTTTTCGCTATTGTACTTGCTTGCTTACCTAGTCTGATGATTCAGCTGTGCACAGATCCAGACGTTAATACTGGCTGCCCTTGTCTAAAGCCTTGAACATGGGCTGGCATATGCAAATATTGGGGGCGTACATATTAATGATCCCGACTGTTACGTAACAGTTGGTGTTATGTTGAGATTCGCCTGTTTTTTAGAGGTCTTTTAAACAATTGAGATTTACATAAGAAGGTAGAAGCAATGGAGTTTGAAACTCAATGTATGTCATTTCTATGTACTAAACTCTTGTTATTCAACTATGCCAAGGTAAATTCAATTTTTGATTCTAGGGCACCTTTAAAGAGGCGGTTTATAAGACTCATTTGTTCACGAATTGGATTACAGGGTGAATGTTGCAGAAACTGGTTCAAAAGAGTCATTTGGTTATGAATCCATCTAATTGCGTTGTATGTTTGAATTCACTAAAAAAAATAAAAAATCAAATTAAAGGAGTCATGTGGTCGTGAATCAGACTACACTGGTTGTGCTGTTTTTGATTCACTAAAAAGAATGAAGAGTCATTTGTTTGTGGAAACAAAGTACAACAATTGAACCGTATGTCACTGTGTGAGGCCAAAAGGACAACTGAAAAGAAAAAAAGTTGTTGTTTTGCGGTGCATGGCCTTTTTTATCATACCAATTTCAACGGAGACTGCACGCTTGGATGAAATTGAACTTCTTTTGCCTTAGGGCTGTGGATTCAGTGCAGGTGTGTTGCCACTGAAAAACAATACAGGAACGCTGGCATAGAATTGAGATTGTTCAAATGAAGATCACGATTAATTGTAAAATCAGTATTTGTACCTATTCCTTTCAAGAAACAATGGTGTAATATTTTATGCCATTTTAAGACGTCTTCAACGTTTTCATTTTGTGTTCATGGAGAAATCATTTGGATTTAGAGTCACGCCAGGGTGAGTAAATAATTAGCATTTTTGGGTAAAGCTTCTTTCCTTTCAATTCATAGGCCTTCGAGCCCGGACGTATCAATATTTGTTGATGCATGTGTTGCTTCAGTGGTCGCTTACTGTAGCTGAATCCCTCTGCTCTCTGCTCACTTATGAAGGCTTATCGTACAACTACTTGGTCACCCTGTAAATCGGCTCTGTGTATGTATTCTCTCTTTCCCTTAATGCATGCAGAACGCTATCTTGGAGGGCTCCAGAGAGGTATCTGAGTTCTACTGTGACCGAATCTTTTGTACTTGCTTCACACTTTTTCACTCTGTAATATGCATTAGTACAGCCTATAATCCTGCTTTAACATTTTGCCACCAGTTTGCATTTCCACTAAATTATCACCGGTATCATATATATTCCACTCCCAGAAGCTAGATTTGAAACCTGATTTACTGTCCAATCCACAATTTAATTTCTGATATTTACGGGATCTTTTTTTATTTTATTTGTTACAGTATCCAAGAAAAATTGTCACAATATTTTCATTATAATTTAGAAGTCATTGTAATTATAATTTAGACTCTAGTATCAGGATTGTTTACTTAATGTGCATGTGATTTCTTCTTCTCTCAGTGGTCTCTGGTAGTTGCCACCATCACAGAAATCCCACCTCTCCTGTTTCTGCCCAACTTCCTGGTGCAGCGCAAAGTTCTGAAACCTTTGCGAACGCAAACGGGAGGAACCATCATGGTAGGCTTCAAATATACATTTCACTCAGAAATGTAAGTGTGGAGATTAAAACATATAATAGGGAATTTATGTTCATACTAAACTTATTAGCTTTGCACAGTGGAATGGCTTGTGGATTCAGATTTATTAAACAGTTTCATATCATAATTCTGCACTGTTATGTCTCTTGTCAAACACTCTTGACCTCAGCTGATATGGGTAATCAACTCATTTGCTCAAACAGTCACACTTTTCTTGTGAGATCCATAAAAAATACTGTATTTCTTTTGGTCAAAAAAACAAGAGGAAAAAAAAAATCCTCAAGGAAAGTGTACAGTATTCCATTCCCTCATAAAAATAAATCCTGAAGGATTCTGATGGCAATTTTCTTATAGCTTCCCAACACACAGTAATATAAAACAAAAATGATATGTTTTGGAAAACCGAGTTTAACAGAAACCTCTTGTACACCCTGCGGTCATAGGCAGGTGATTTAGACATAGTCAATACAGTTGGGAAATGAAAAAGTCCTGCACAATGCTGTAGCTTGCAAATGTTTATTAGATGTTCTTTTAGACATTTTTAGTGAATTTGGGAAGAAGGTGCTTTTTTCTGCTTTTAATAGAACACAGGTCAGTGGGACTATAATGATCAGCAAAAGGATAAAATTCCCCTGTAGGACATCAAAAGGAATTAAAAAAAAAAATCTTTCAGGGTTTTAAAGTTTTATAGCTGCCCAAGTGATTTCCTTTTATTGTCCAGCAACAATGCAATACAAATGGGGGAATGATAGATTGCACGTCTCTACAAATCAAATAAAAAGGCAAAAGAAAATCCTTCAGTTTATCCAGTAGTATCTCATGTGAGATGTAACAGGGTCTTATTCCTAATGCTGTGTTTTTGTTGCAAGTGAGAAGCACAAAGTCAAAAAGAAATGCTGTACCTATTGCTTTTGGATTGTTTTTCTGTAGGGTTTGTACAACAGCAGGTGTTATACTGCTCAGAGAATGTTATACAGTGAGTCATTATCTTGCTCAAGCTCCAGCTCCATGGAGTATTGTTCAAAGTTTTACTAGGAAATAGGAACATTTGGTGACTGAAAGTTGTTTGTGAGGGCCTAGTTTGGGCCTTTCATTGGCACAAGTTGAAATAACCTGGGGAGGAACAGCCGGTAGGAAAGGCTCTGAACATCTGTGATAGAAACGCTCTGAGAAATTTCTCACAGGTAAAACAACCGCATTAACAGCCTCTTTTGAAGCTATCATAGAAACAGACACATTACTTGCTGCTTTTCTGCTTTGGAGTTAAGCAGAAGAAAATAAAGGCTGAGAGTACTACTTTAATTCCTAATGAGTTTTCAGTGTTTTATTTCTCAGAGGAAGTTTCTGTTTTTGGATCTTAATAACCAGCTTGGATGTTTGTGCACTTGAGCCCATGACAGTTTTCTCTGTAGGAAAGGCTTTCTGATGTTTAAGTAGTTGTATTTAAATATTTTATTTGCTCAAATTTTAGCAATAAGTACACAATTAGAACACAACTGAGGTTTGGTATCATTTGGTATCTCTACCAAGACAAGGCAAAACAAAAAAAGTGCATCCACAGTATTTATCTACAGTAATAACAGTAATGCTTTTCATTTTTCTCAGGAACATGTGAGTGCTTGTCCGTAAAAAGTGCCACAATGCTTGGGTAATGGCAGGGCCAGTCTTTTTGAAACTCCAAATCAAATGAAACAGTTGCTTCCCAAAATGATTTACTGTTGCTTTGAATAGAATCAAAAATTGTTGAAGAAATAGAGACTGTGTTTAGGAAACGAGAACACAGTAAACATATATTTAATGACATTATCTACAAAACAATTGAAACATTTGTTGTATAATGTTAATAACCCCTAAAATGTATTGACTTGTTTATTTCTTTAAAAAAGTGAAAATTGAGGTTACAGAGAAGCGTTTAAATAAACTGGGAGGCCATTTTTTGAGAATTTAAAGGGTTAGTTCACCCAAAAATTGTCATTAATTACGAATCTTTTGTTTCGAATCAGTGGTTTGGAGCACGTATCAAACTGCTAGAGTCACGTGAACTATTGAACTATTCGTAAAGCTTCGAAGCTTCATGAAGCAGTGTTTTGAAATCCGCCATCACTAGATATTGTTGATTTAAAGTCACTATTTTGTTATTTTTGGCACACAAAAAGTATTCTCGTTGCTTCAAAACATTAAGATTGAACCACTGTAGTCACATGAACTGTTTTAAATACATCTTTAGTAGCTTTCTGGGCATTGAAAAAGGGAGTGTTATTGCTGGCGATGCAGGCCTCACTGAGCCATCAGAATTTATCAAAAATATCTTAATTTGTGTTCCGAAGATGGAACGACATGAGGGTGAGTAATTAATGACAGAATTAATAAACTCCTTCTGAAGTGAAGCGATGTGTTTATTAAAAAAAAAAACCCATATTTAACAAGTTATGAAGTGAAATATCTAGCTTCCTCCAGACTGCCTTTCGTATTCAACTTACGAAGAAAGTGTAAACTGGCGTCGCGTCAGTTACATTTTTTCCGTAAGTTGAATAGGAAAGGCGTAGGACGTAGTGCAATCTTTTTGAACTCTGAATACTGAAAGTTGAATACAGAAGGTGGTCTGGCGGAAGCTAGATATTGTACTTCATAACTTAAATATGGGTTGTTTTTTTCACAAATGCATCGCTTCGCTTCAGAAGGACTTTATTAACCTCTCGGAGCCACATGAAGTACGTTTATGATGGATGGATGTGGATGGAAGCACTTTCTTCAGCTCATACTCGTTGATCTCACTCACTGCCATTATAAAGCTCGAATGCGTCAGGATATTTATTAATATATCTCTGATTGTGTTCATCAGAAAGAAGAAAGTCATATACACCTAGGATGGCTTGAGGGTGAGTAAATCTTGGGGTAATTTTCATTTGAAAGTGAAATAATCCTTTAACTAAGATTAATAAATGCTGTAGAAGTATTGTTCGTTCTTAGTTCATGTTAGCTAATGAAACCTTATTATAAAGTGTTACCATTAAAACAGTAATTTATTGTTTACTGATTGGCCCCAATCACTTCTATTGTAAGTGCCTCACTGTAACCCTGATTTTTGTTTAGAGAAAAGGATGGACAAGTGGAAATTAACAATTGATATAAATGCTGTTGATTGAGCTGAACCCAGGATATTCCTTTAAGTCACGTCATTGTCAATCTTCTACCAGCAGTACCATCTTGAGGACGTCCTTCCCTAGTGTGACTTTCTATCATCCCTGTTATTCCAGCAATGTAAAAGACTGCAGTAAATTACTTTGCAGTATGCCAGGTGTTCTCCACAGTGCATCTGCGCTCTGACAGACCGCACTGCGCGGCAGACGAACTCGCGATGAGTGTGCTCCACACGTCCCTCTCAGCCCGAGAACATAATTATACCTCCCATTGAGCCCTTCTCACGGCCTGCTAATTGACTGCCATTTCAGTCAGCAGTCGACAGGCTGGATGGAGCTGTAGTTCTGGTTCGGGGAACATGGGAGTGTGTGCGGGCCGTCCCCGTCTTAGGTAGTGCACAAGAAAGTTCAAGGTTAGACAACATCCACTGTGTAATTGTGGGCGTTTGGGAGGAATTATCATAATGGGCAGACTCGAATCATTAATCTCTGCTCTATTGTTGTGGATTTGTTTGTTATCAGTCTTAATGTGATGATTATGAATGAGATCAGATGTGCACACTTTGTTTAGCTTTAATAGCGCTGCTTCAGTTACAAATAGTGCAGTTGAGATGTAGAAAATGATTTTTGAGATGCAGAACGTGGCGGTGGATGTTTATATAAATTGATGCTTTTCACACAGAGCGGTCGTGATGTCATTTAGGTAGTTTGACTAAAAATAGCATCGAATCTGAAGAGGATACGTTTGGTGTGCCTCAAAAATAAGGATGGCCCAGGGCCAATGTGAATGAATGACTTCTAATTTTATGAATTAGAAGGCATTGCTAGTACACAAATTTGTGTTCACTATATACTGATACACTGCTTGGGGAGTGAAATGAAACACATGAAACATGTAGATTTGTCAGTTTGTACCAAAAGTCTGAACAACAGTTTACACATACATACACACATATACACTATACACACACACACACACACACACATTTTATATATAATATATAATTCTAATATGGTGATTTTCTGCTCAAGAAATATTTCTTTTTATTATCAGTGTTGAAAACAGTCAAAACCATTTTTTTTGGGTCAGTAAGTATTTTTATTTATTTTTTAAATTTTTAATAAATTAAAGAAATTAATACTTTTATTCAGCAAGGATGTATTAAATCGATCAAAAGTTACATTAAAGACATTTATAATGTTACAAAAGAGTATATTTCAAATAAATACTGTTCTTTACTAAGTTCGTTAACTTTCTATTTATCAAAGAATCCTGAAAAGAAATATTGTACACAAATATTTTGTACAATTTTACACAATAAATGTTTCAAATCAGCATAGAATGATTTCTGAAGGATCATGTGACACGGTACTGTATATACACACGCATGCTGTTGAATGGTAGTGTATATACAGTACACACACACATACTGTTCACCTGAATAAATGACATTTTTCATATAAGTTCATTTATTAAAATAGAAAAAAGTTTAAATTGCAATAATATTTCACAATATTACTGTTTTTACTGTGTTTTGATCAACTTAATGTGGTCTTGGTGAAAAAAACATTAAGAACCCTGTAATTATTCCAAACTTTTATCCGGTTGTGTTTGTATACAGTATGTTATGTACATACAGTAGCTGATCTACTGGCACAAAAATCCATCTTTTATTGAGGCTTGTATAGACTTTTTCCATGTTGCGTTTTCTGTTTCATTGAGAGCACTGGTTGATTTGAATAAAATTAATCATGAGTAAATTTATATGCACTCTGGTCCTTGAATTGATTGAAATGATTGCAGACCCAAACTTTTGATGCAGTTTTACTGATGGATCTCCTATCAGTAGAAACCCCAAAGAGAGTGAGAGCAAGAGAAAGTTAAAAAGGAAAGATAGAGCTGAGTTGAGCTTAGCTGTGCCTCCCAGGAACAGCTCAGGGCTCCAGGCTCACTGATAACCTTCTCCTTATGCAAAGCCATGCACTGGCTGCAGCCAGGGGATTGAGCTCAAGAGCAGTGTGTGTGTGTGTGTGTGTGTGTGTGTGTGTGTGTGTGTGTGTGTTCAGTGTGTGTGTGTGTGTGTGTTCAGTGTGTGTGTGTGTGTGTGTGTGTGTGTGTGTGTGTGTGTGTGTGTGTGTGTTCGTGCATGTGTGGAGCTCTCTACTTCACGAGTGACTGAAAGTAGCTTTAAATGCACTCAGAGGAGAGTCTCATAAGTGTATTGGTTGTATATCAATTCTAGATGCAGTTAAACTTGTCTAAAATTATCATTAGTCATTATCTCAGAGTGTGTCCGTAATAGATGGACAACACCAATCAGAAATAATATTGCATAGTTTCTGCTATTTTTCATTTAATTGTTTGTTTTCGTAAAGATAAAAATGGATGTCTTTAAAAAGGTCGCGCCAGGAAAAGTTTAAGAATTGCTGTCAAAAGTCAAAATGAAATAGCTTTAATTATACAGTGCTTTAAGTTGGTGTATTGTTTGTCACTGCATTTTATATGTTCTGTTTAAATATATAAAGTATTTTTATTCAGTAAGAATTTATTTATTTTTTATAAGAAATGAATACTTCCAGAAATAGTATCATGGTTTCCACAAAAATATCAAGCAGCAATAATTGTAATAATATTTCACAGTAGTTCTGTCGTTACTATATTTTTTATCAAATAAATGCATCCTTGGTGAGCAGAAGAGACTTCTTTCTAAATATTAACTTTACAGACCCCAAACTTTTGACTGGTAGTTTGTATATATATATATATATATATATAAAAAAAATCTGGAAAAAGAAATTAAAAACCATTTATGGAAATTGCCCCTCAAAATAAACTAATAGAGGCAATACCACTCTTGAAGCCACTGCAGATACTAAGTCCTCTACCAAGTACTCAGATCTTCCAAAGGCTCATGGAGGCAATTAGATTACTTGTGACAAGAAGAAATGATAAAAGAAAATGCGATCTGGTCTCATTTTGAAAGACGAGTGAAAAGCTGATTATTATTTCAACAAAGCAGCATCAAGTTTTCTTTTTATTGCAAACCTCATTGGAATGCACCACTCTTGGGAGATGGTCTTATCTGTGATAGACAAATGGATAACACTTGCTGAGATGGAAACGCCATTTTAAAGCCATTTCCTGTTATTCCACTGCCATTAAATATGTACGATATATTGGATTTTCCCTATGTTAATGTGAGATAATAACAGAAATAAAGTAAAACTAAGAAAGAAGACACATAAGTGAATAAGGGAAAGAATATATGAGGAAACCATTAACAACCGAAATAAATGTCTAAAATGAGTGTGTTTAAATATTCGAAATATGCAGGCTTTGTAAAAAGACACTAAACCCCTCTTAAGCCATTAGTAGACTATATATGCACAGAACTTCTGTGTGAAGTTGAAAGGATTTGTAATCAGAGATGAAAGAAGTTCAGATAATGTTGTATCCTCCCTCAGCTTTAGCGCCAAGTTACTCTGCTTTTGATTTATCTGGCACATGAGCAGATTTTTGTTTTTCTGTTAATTTATTGATGACTGGAAAGGGGGAAATTCTAGCTTGTTCTCTCTCTCTCTCTCTCTCTCTCTCTCTCTCTCCTTTAATACCTAGGCTGGAAAGCTGGCAATGGATCGAGGATGGGCAATAAATGTGGGTGAGTTCTCTTACTAATGTTCCCAATCATCACTCAAAAAAATAACTGCAGTGAGAATTAGTGCATCTTACTGTAGTTGATGGATTTTCTGTGTGCTCCCTGCATATTTGATTCCATCTCAGACATACTGTTGATTAAGTAATTATTGTCAAATATACTAATATTGCCTA